>NW_012304064.1:0-2977 GCF_000151885.1 Dipodomys ordii
TATCAGGGGACAGAGAGGGACACAGTGGGACACAGTGGGTACACAGCAGGGACACAGCGGGGGACACATTGGACAGAGCAGGGGTTTCAGCAGGGGACACAGAGGGACACAGCTGGACACAGCGGGGGACACAGGGGGAATACAGCGGGACACAGCGGGGGACACAGCGAGGACACAGCGGGGGACACAGCGGGACACAACGGGGAACACAGCGAGGACACAGCGAGACCCAGCGGGACACAGCGTCGATACAGCGGGGACACAGTGGGACACAACGGGGTACACAGCTGGGGACACAACGGGAAACAGCGGGGGACACAGCGAGGACATAGCGGAACACAGCGAGGACACAGCGGGACACAGCGGGGACACAGCAGTAGACACAGCGGGACACAGCTGGGGACACAGAGGAACATAGTGGGGAACACAGGGAGGACACAGCGGGACCCAACGTGACACAGCGTCGATACAGCGGGGACAGAGTGGGACACAGCGGGGGACACAGCGGGACACAGCGGGGGACACAGTGGGTACAAAGTGGGACAGAGCGGAATACACAGCGAGGACACAGCGGGACACAGCGGGGACACAGCGGGACTCAGCGGGGGACACAGCGGGACACAGTGGGGGACACAGTGGGACAGAGCAGGAGATACAGCAGGGGACACAGAGGGACACAGGGGGGGACAGAGGGGGTACACAGCGGGACACAGGGGGGCACACAGCGAGGACACAGCGGGGGACACACCAGTGACACAGTGGGACACAGCGTGGGACACAGCGAGGACACAGCGGGACACAGCGTGGGGACAAAGCGTGAGACAGCGGGGACACAGCGGGGAACACAGCAGGACACAGCGGGGGACACAGCGGGACACAGCGGGAAACCCAGCGGGGACACAGAGGGACACAGCGAGGACACATTGGGACACAGCGGGGACACAGCGGGACACATCGGGGGACACAGCGAGGACACAACGGAACACAGCGTGGGACACAGAGAGGACAGAGCGGGAAACAGCGGGACACAACTTGGGACACAGCGGGTACACAGCAGTGGACACAGCCGGACAGAGCGGGGAATACAGCGGGACACAGCGGTGGACACAACGAGACACAGTGGTGGACACAGTGAGGACACAGCGGGACCCAGCGGGACACAGCGTCAATACAGCAGGGACACAGCGGGACACAGCAGGATACACAGCTGGGGACACAAAGGGACACATCGGGGGACACAGCGAGGACACAGCGGAACACAGCGTGGGACACAGCGAGGACACAGCGGGACACAGCGGGACACAGCGGGATACAGCGGGACACAGCAGGGACACAGCAGGAGACACAGCGGGACACAGTGGAGGACACAACGGGACCCAGCGGGACACAGCGTCGATACAGCGGGGACACAGCGGGACACAGCGGGGTACACAGCTGGGGACACAACGAGACACAGCAGGGGACACAGCGAGGACACCGCGCAACACAGCGGGACACAGCGGGGACACAGCAGAGACACAGCAGGGACACAGCGGGGGACACAGCGGGACACAATGGAACAAAGCATGGGACACAGCAGGACACAGAGGTGGACACAGCGGGGGACACAGCGGGACACAACGGGGAACACAGCGAGGACACAGCGGGACCCAGCAGGACACAGCGTCGATACAGCAGGGACACAGCGGGACACAGCGGGGTACACAGCTGGGGACACAACGGGACACAGCAGTGGACACAGCGAGGACACAGCGGGACACAGCGGGTACACTGCGGGAACATAGCGGGACACAGCGGGGTACAGAGCGGTACACAGCGGGGTCACAGAGTGGTACACAGCGGGACACAGCGGGAAACACAACGAGGTCACAGCGGGGGACAAAGCGGGACAACACGGGACACAGTGTGACACAGCAGGACACAGCGGGACACAGTGGGACACAGCGGGGGACACAGGGAGGACAGCAGAGGACAGAGAGGTGACACAGCGGGACACAGCGGGGACACCGCTGGACACAGCAGGGTACACAGAGGGACACAGCGGGCACACAGTGGGGACAAAGCGGGACACAGCGGGACACAGCGGGGACAGAGCAGGACAGAGCCTGACACAGCGAGGACACATTGGGCCACAGCGGGACACAGAGGAACTCAGCGGGAGACACAGCAGTACACAGAAGGACACAGTGTGACACAGCTGGGAGAAAGCAGGGACACAGTGGGGGACACAGCGGGACACAGCAGGTCACAGCGGGGGACAAAGCGGGACACAGCAGGGGACACAGAGGGGTTCACAGAGGGACACAGCGGGGAACACAGCGCGGACACAGCGGGACAGAGCGGGACAAAGCGTCGACACAGAGGGCACAGAGCGGGTCACAGCAAGGACACAGCGGGACACAGCGGCACACAGTGGGGGACACAGGGGGACACAGCGGGAACACAGCGGGACACAGCAGTGGACACAGCGGGACACAGTAGGACACAGCGTGGGACACAGCGGGACACAGCGGGGGACACAGGGATGACACAGCGGGGCCCAGCGGGACCTAGCATCTATACAGCCGGGTCACAGTGGGACACAGTGGGGTACACAGCTGGGGACACAGGGAGGACACAGCAGGACACAGCGGGACACAGCTGGGGACACAGCGGGGACACAGCGGGACACAGCGTAACACAGAGGGAAACAAATCCGGAGACAGCTGGGGACACAGCGAGGACACAGGGGGACACAGCGGCGACACAGAGGGGACTCAGCGGGGGACACAGCGTGGGACAAAGTGGGACAACACGGGACACAGTGTTACACAGCGGGACACAGCGGGGACACTGCGGGACACAGCAGGACAAAGCGGGGGACCAAGTGGGCCACAGCGGGCCACAGCGGGGGACACAGCGGGGGACAGCGGAGAGAGAGAGTGGCCACAGCGAGACACAGCGGTGACAGAGCTGGACACAGCGGGGTACACAGTGA
>NW_012304065.1:0-2977 GCF_000151885.1 Dipodomys ordii
GAAAGAGATGCAGTAGAAGCAGATGTAGCATGTAAAGCAGTAGCAGACGAATGAGAGAGATGAGATGTAGTAGATGAGAGATGATGATTTGATGAAGATGATGAAGAAGACGAAGATGATGACGAAGAAGAAGAAGAAGAAGGAGAAGAAGAAGAAGAAGAAGAAGCATATGGAGAAGCGTAAGGAGAAGCAGTAGAAGCAGAAGAAGCAGAACCTGGAGGAGCAGAAGTAGAAGAAAAAGAATAAGCAAAATAAGCAGAAGAAGAAGCAGTGGGAGAAGCAGAAGAAGGAGAAGGAGCAACAGAAGGAGAAGCAGAAGCAGAAAGAGAAGCAGAAACAGAAGGAGAACAAGAAGGAGAAGCAGTAGAATCAGAAGAAGCAGAAGTAGAAGCAGAAAGAGGAGAAGAAGGAGAAGCAGAAGTAGAATCAGAAGAAACAGAAGAAGAAGCAGAAGAAACAGAAGCTAAGAAACAGAAGAAGGAGAAGAGCAGAAGCAGAAGCATAAGGAGAAGCAGAAAGAGAAGCAGGAGAAGTAGAAGAAGCAGAAGCAGAAGAAACAGGAGAAGCCGAAGAAGCAGAAGCAGAATCTGAAGCAGGAGAAACAGAAGAAGCACAATCTGAAGAAGAAGCTGAAGAAACAGAAATAGTACAATAAGCAGAAGCAGAAGCAGCAGGAAAAGCAGAAGAAAAAGAAGGAGAAGGCGAAAGAGAAGGATTAGGAGTAGGAGAAGCAAAAGGATAAGCAGAAGCAGAAAGAGACGCAGAAGAAGAAGCAGCACGAGAAGTAGGAGAGGCAGGAGAAGCAGAAGAAGCAGAATCTGGAGAAGAAGAAGGAGAACCAGAAGGAGAAGCAGAAGCTGAAAGAGAAGCAAAAGCAGAAGGAGAAGCAGAAGAAACAGAAGAAGCAGAGGCAGTAGCAGAAGAAGCAAAAGATGCAGAAGCAGAAGGAGAAGCACAAGGAAAAGCAGAAGAACGAGAAGGAGAAGGAGAAACAGAAGGAGAAGCAGAAAGAGAAGCAGAAGAAGGAGCAGGAGAAGGAAAAGCAGCAGGAGAAGCAGAAAGAGCAGCAGAAGGAGAAGCAGGAGATACAGAAACAGGAGAAGCAGAAGTAGAAGAATCAGGAGAAGGACAAGAATCAGAGCAGAAGGAGAAGCACAAACAGAAGGAGAAGCAGAAAGAGAAGGAGGGGAAGCAGAAGAAGCAGAAGCAGGAGAAGCAGAAGCATAAGAATCCGAAGAAGCAGAAGCAGAACCTGAAGCAAAAGGAGAAGCAGGAGAAGCAGAAGAAGCAGAATCTGGAGAAGCAGAATGACAAGCTGAAGGAGAAGCAGAAGCAGAAAGAGAATCAAAAGCAGAAGGAGAAGCAGAAGAAACAGAAGAAGTAGAAGCAGTAGCAGTTGTAGCAGAAGCAGAAGGAGAAGCCGAAGGAAAAGCAGAAGAACAAGAAGGAGAAGGAGAAACAGAAGGAGAAGCAGAAGGAGAAGCATAAAGAGAAGCAGGTAAAGCAGAAGAAGAAGAAGCAGAGGGAGAAGCAGAAGAAGGAGAAGGAGAAGCAGAAGCAGAAGAAGATGCAGAAGGAGAAGGAGGAGAAGCAGAAGAAGCAGAAGGAGAAGCAGGAAAAGCAGAAGAAGCAGAAGCAAAAGGAGAAGCAAATGAAGGAGAAGCAGAAGCAGAAGAAGAAGCATAAGGACAAGCACAAGCAGAAGGAGATGCAGAAGGAGAAGCAGGAGAAGCAGAAGAAGCAGAAGATGAAAGAGAAGCAGAAGTAGGAGAAGGAGAAGGAGGAGAAGTAGAAGCACAAGGACAAGCAGAAGCGGAATGAGAAGCAGAAAGAGGTGCAGGAAAAGCACTAGAAGAAGAAGCAGGAGAAGCCGAAAGAGAAGAAGCAGAAGAAGCAGAAGCAGAAGCAGAAGTAGAAGCAGAAGCAGAAGGAGAGGCAGCAGAAGAAGTATAACCAGAAATTCAGGCAGGAGAAACAGAAGAAGCAGAAGCAGAAAGAGAAGCAAAAAGAGAAGCAGAAGGAGAAGTAGAAGAAGCAGCAGAAGGAGAAGCAGCAGAAGAAGCAGAAAAACAAGCAGGAGAAGCCGAAGCAGAAAGAGAAGTAGAAGCAGAAGAAGCAGAGGCAGAAGAAGAAGCAGTAGAAGCATAAGAAGCAGAAGCAGGAGAAGCAGAAGCAGAAGAACAAGGAGAAGAATAAGAAGCAGAAGCAGAAGCAGAGGGAAAAACAGAAGGAGGAGAAGGAGCAGCAGAATGTGAAGCAGAAGGAGATGGAGAAGCAGAAAGAGAAGCAGAAACAGAAGGAGAATAAGAAAGATTAGTTGGAGAATCAGAAGAAGCAGAACCAGAAGGAGAAGCAGAAGGAGGAGAAGGAGAAGGAGAAGCCGAAAGAGAAGCAGAACGAGAAGCAGGAGAAGTAGAAGCAGGAGAACCAGAAGCAAAAGAAACAGAAGAAGGAGCATAAGCAGAAGCAGAAGGAGTAGCAGAAACAGAAGTAAAGCAGAAAGAGAAGCAGGAGAAGCACCAGCAGGAGAAGCAGAAGCAGAAGAAGCCGAAGAAGCAGAAGCAGAACCTGAAGAAGAAGGAGAAGCAGGAGAAGCAGAAGAAGCAGAATCTGGAGAAGAAGAAGGAGAACCAGAAGGAGAAGCAGAAGCAGAAAGAGAAGCAAAAGCAGAAGGAGAAGCAGAAAGAGAAGCAGAAGAAACAGAAGAAGCAGAGGCAGTAGCAGAAGAAGCAGAAGATGCAGATGCAGAAGGAGAAGCACAAGGAAAAGCAGAAGAACGAGAAGGAGAAGGAGAAACAGAAGGAGAAGCAGAAAGAGAAGCAGAAGAAGGAGCAGGAGACGGAAAAGCAGTAGGAGAAGCATAAAGAGCAGCAGAAGGAGAAGCAGGAGATGCAGAAACAGGAGAAGCAGAAGTAGAAGTATCAGGAGAAAGACAAGAAGCAGAAGCCGAAGGAGAAGCAGAAACAGAAGGAGAAGC
>NW_012304066.1:0-2977 GCF_000151885.1 Dipodomys ordii
TAGCGGGAAACACAGCGAGGACACAGCGGTGGACAAATGCGGGACACCACGGGACACAGTGTGACACAGCGGGACACAGCTTGGGACACTGCAGGGACACAGCGGGACAAAGCGGGGGACACAGCGGGACACAGTGTGACACAGCGGGGGACACTGCGGGAAACAGCAGGGGACAGAGAGGGGACACAGCAGGACACATCGGGGACACAGCTGGACATAGCGGGGTACAGAGCGGGACCCAGCGGGCACACAGTGGGGACACATCGGGAAACAGCAGTACACAGCGGGGATAGAGCGGGACAGAGCGGGACACAGCGAGGACACATTGGGACACAGCGTGGACACAGCGGAACTCATCTGAGGACACAGCAGTAAACAGCGGGACACAGCGGGACACACCGGGGACTCAGCAGGGACACAGCGGGGGACACAGCAGGACACAGCGGGTCACAACGGGGGACACAGCAGGACACAGCGGGGGACACAGAGGGGTACACAGCGGGACACAGCGGGGAACACAGCAAGGACACAGCGGAACAAAGTGGGGACAGAGCGTGGGACACAGCGAGACACAGCGGTGACAAAGCTGGACACAGCGGGCTAGGTACACAGTGGGACACAGCGGGGACAAAGCGGGAACACAGCGGGACACAGCGCGTCCCAGCAGGGACACAGCAGGACACAGCGGGACACAGCGGGACACAGCGGGGGACACAGCGAGGACACAGTGGGACACAGCGGGGGACACAGCGAGGACACAGCAGGACGGGGGGGGAAACAGAGGGACACAACGTGGACACAGTAGTGGACACAGAGGGACACAGCAGGGGACACAGCGGGGGACACAGCGGAACACAGCGGGACACAGCGGGTGACACAGGGGGGACACAGCTGGACACATCGGGGACACAGCGAGGACACATTGGTACACAGCGGGTACACAGCGGGACTCAGTGGGGGACACAGCGTGGACACATTGGGACACAGGGAGGACACAGCGAGACCCAGCCGGACACAACATCGATACAGCCGGGACTCAGCGGGACACAGCGGGGTACACAGCTGGGACACAACGGGACACAGCGGGGACACAGCAAGGACACAGCGGGACATAGCGGGATACAGCGGGGACACTGCGGGACACAGCGGCACACAGCAGGGGACACAGCAGGGACACAGCGGGACACAGCGTGGGACACAGCGAGGACACAGCGGGAAAGAGCGGGACACAGCGGGGGACAAAGCGGGAGACAGCGGGGGACACAGCGAGGACACAGCGGGACACAGCGGCAACACAGAGGGGTCTCATCGGGTGACACAGCGGGGGACAAAGAGGTACACCACGGGACACAGTGTGACACAGCGGGAAACAGTGGGGACACTGCGGGGACACAGCGGGACACTGCGGGGGACAAGGGAGGACACAGCAGGACACAGCGGGGGACACAGCGGGACACAGCGGGGGACACAGCGGGACACACCGGAGGACAAAGTGGGGGACACAGTGGGACACAGCGGAGGACACAGCGGGGGACACAGCGGGACACTGCGGGGGACAAGGGAGGACACAGCAGGACACAGCGGGGGACACAGCGGGACACAGCGCGGGACACAGCGGTGAAACAGCAGGACAGAGCGGGGGACACAACGGGGACACAGCGGGGACACAGCCGGATACAGCGGGACATAGGGGGACACAGCGGGACACAGTGCAGAAACAGAGGGACACAACGGGGGACACAGCGGGAATACAGTGTGACACGACGGGGACACAGCGAAGGACACAGCGGGACACAGCGGGGACACAGCGGGGAACAGAGTGGGACACAGCGGGGGACAAGGGAGGACACAGCAGGACACAGCGGGACATACTAGGACACAGCGGGGTACACAGCGGGACTCAGCGGGGGACCCAGCGGGGGACAAAGCGGGACACCACGGAACACAGCGGGACACAGCGCGAAAGTGCGGTGACCCTGCGGGGAAACAGCCGGACACAGTGGGGGACAAAGCGGGACACAGCGGGACAGAGCGGGGGACACAGGGTGACACAGTGGGGGACAGAATATGGGACACAGCGAGACACAGAAGGGACAAATCTGGACACAGCGGTGTACACAGAGGGACACAGAGGGGACACAGCAGTACACAGCGGGACACAGCGGGACACAGCAGGGGACACAGTGGGGTACACAGCGGGACACAGCAGGGAACACAGCGAGGACACTGGGGGCACTGGTTGAACCCAGCGGGACACAGCGTCGATAAAGCGGGGACACAGCAGGACACAGCGGGGTACACAGCTGGGGACACAACGGGACACAGCGTGGGACACAGCGAGGACACAGCAGAACACAGCGTGGGACCCAGCGAGGACACAGCGGGACACAGCGAGACACAGCGGGACACAGCGGGGACACAGCAGTAGACACAGCGGGACACAGCAGGGCATACAGCGGGACACAGCGGAGAACAAAGGGAGGACCCAGCGGGACCCAGCGGGTTACACAGCTGGGGACACAACGGGACACAGCAGGGGACACAGTGAGGACAAAGCGGGACACAGCGGGGACACTGCGGGAACATAGCGGGACACAGCACGGTACACAGCAGGACACAGCTGGACACAGCTTGGGACACAGCGGGGACACAGTGGGACACAGCGGGCGACAAAGCAGGAGACAGCGGGGGTCACAGCGAAGACACAGCGGGACACAGGGGCGACACAAAGGGGACTCAGCGGAGGACACAGCGGGGGACAAAGCGGGACACCATGGAACACAGTGTGACACAGCGGGACACAGCGGGGACATTGCGGGAACACAGCGGGACAAAGAGGGGGACAAAGCAGGACACAGCGGGACACAGCGGGGGACACAGCAGGGGACAGCGGAGACAGAGAGGGGACACAACGGGACACAGGGGGCCACAGCAGGGACAGAGTGGGACACAGCGGGACACAGTGGGACACAGCAGG
>NW_012304067.1:0-2977 GCF_000151885.1 Dipodomys ordii
CCACTGTGTCCCCCAACTGTGTCCTCGCTGTGTCCCCGCTGTGTCCCGCTGTGTCCTCGCTATGTCCCCCTCTGTGTACCGCTGTGTTCCCCGCCGTGTCCCGCTGTGTCCCGCTGCGTCCCCCCTGTGTCCCGCTGTGTCCCGCTTTGTCCCCCAGTGTGTCCCGCAGTGACCACGTTGTGTCCCGCTTTCTCCCTGCTGTGTACCCCGCTGTGTCCCCGGCTGTGTCTCTCGCTGTGTCCCGCTGTGTACCCGGCTGTGTCCGACTGTGTCCCGCTGTGTCCCCCGCTGTGTCCTCGCTGTGTCCCCGCTGTGTCCCGCTTTGTCCCTGCTGTGTACCCCACTGTGTCCCTCTGTGTCCCCCGCTGTGTCCCGCTGTGTCCCCTGCTGTGTCCCCACTGTGTCACGCTGTGATTCGCTGTGTCCGGCTGTGTCCTTGCTCTGTCTCCCTCAGTGTCCAGCTGTGTCCTCCCTGTGTCCTCCGCTGTGTCCCGCTGAGTCCCCTGTTGTGTCCCGCTGTGTCCTGCTGTGTCACGCTCTGTCTCCTCTGTGTCCCTCTGTGTCCAGCTCTGTCCCCGTTGTGTGTCCGCTGTGCCCCGCTGTGTACCCTTCTGTGTCCAGCTGTGTCCCCTCTGTGTCCCACTGTGTCCCTTCTCTGTCCCCCGCTGTACACCGCTGTGTCCCCCGGCTGTGTCCCGCAGTGTCCCCGCTGTGTCCCGCTGTGTCCTACTGTGTCCCGTGGTGTCCCGCTTTTTCCCCTCTATGTCCTCTGCTGAGTCCACTCTGTGTCCCCGCTGTGTCCAGCTGTGTCCTCGCTGTGTCCTCCGCTGTCTCCTGCTTTGTCCCACGCTGTGTCCTACTGTGTCCCACTGTGTCCCTGCTGTGTCCCCTGCTGTGTCCCGCTGTGTCCCGCTGTGTCCCCCGCTGTGTCCTGCTGGGTCCCGCTGTGTCCCCGCTGTGTCCCTGCTGTGTCCGGCTGTGTCCCCCGCTGTGTCCCGCTGGGTCCCGCTGTGTCCTGCTGGGTCCCGCTGTGTCCCCGCTGTGTCCCTGCTGTGTCCGGCTGTGTCCCCCGCTGTGTCCCGCTAGGTCCCGCTGTGTCCCCTGCTGTGTCCGGCTGTGTCCCCGCAGGTTCACCGCTGTTTCACGCGGTGACCTGCTGTGTTCCGTGGTGTCCCGCTTTGTCCCCCGCTTTGTCCCGCTGTGTCCACTGCTGGGTCCCCGCTGGGTCCCCGCTGAGTCCCGCTGTGTCTCGCTGTTTCCCGCTGTGTCCTCGCTTTGTCCCATGCTGTGTTCCGCTGTGTCCTCCCTGTGTCCCCCGCTGTGTCCCGCTGTGTCCACTGCTGGGTCCCCGCTGGGTCCCCGCTGGGTCCCGCTGTGTCTCGCTGTTTCCCGCTGTGTCCTCGCTTTGTCCCATGCTGTGTTCCGCTGTGTCCTCCCTGTGTCCCCCGCTGTGTCCCGCTGGGTCCCCCGCTGTGCCCCGCAGTGTCCCGCTGTGTCCCGCTGTGTCCTCGCTGTGTCCCACTGTGTCCCCGCTGTTTCCCAGCTGGGTCCTGCTGTGTCCGGCTGGGTCCCGCTGGGTCCCCTGCTTTGTCCCGCTGTGTCCCCGCAGTGTCCCCGCTGTGTCCTGCTGTGTCCCACTGTGTCCTGTGGTGTCCCGCTTTGTCCCCCGCTATGTCCCCTGCTGAGTCCCCTCTGTGTCCCCGCTGTGTCCCGCTGTGTGCCCCGCTGTGTCCCGCTGTGTCCCCCGCTGTGTCCTGCTGTGTACCGCTATGTTCCCGCAGTGTACCCGCTGTGTCCCGCTGTGTCCTCGCTGTGTCCACTGCTGTGTCCCGAGCTGTGTACCCCGCTGTGTCCCGCTGTGTCTCCGCTGTATCGACGCTGTGTCCTGCTGGGTCCCGCTGTGTCCTCGCTGTGTTCCCCGTTGTGTCCCGCTGTGTACCCCGCTGTGTCCCCCGCTGTGTCCCTGCTGTGTCCCTGCTGTGTCCCCACTGTGTCCCGCTGTGTCCCGCTTTGTCCTCACTGTGTCCCAAGCTGTGTTCCGCTATGTCCCCCGCTGTGTCCCGCTGTGTCCCGCTGTGTCCCGCTGTGTCCCGCTGTGTCCCCCGCTGTGGACCGCTGTGTCCCTGCTGTGACCCGCTCTGTCCCCGCTGTATTGACGCTGTGTCCCGGTGTGTCCCGCTGTGTCCGCGCTGTGTTTCCGGCTGTGTCCCGCTGTGTACCCCTCTGTGTCCCCCGCTGTGTCCCTCTGTGTCCCCTCTCTGTCCCCTGCTGGTCCCCGCTGTGTCCCCCGCTGTGTCTCGCTGTGTCGCCCGCTTTGTCTCGCTGTGCCCCTGCAGTGTCCCCGCTGTGTCCCACTGTGTCCCACTGTGTCCCGTGTTGTCCCGCTTTGTCCCCCGCTGTGACCTCGCAGTGTTTCCCGCTGTGTCCTCGCTGTGTTCCCCGCTGTGTCCCGCTGTGTCCACCGTTGTGTCCACCGCTGTGTCCTCGCTGTGTCCCCCGCTGTGTCCTGCTGTGTCCTCGCTGGGTCCCCCGCTGTGTCCCGCTGTGTCCCCCGCTGTGTCCCGCTGTGTCCGACTGTGTCCCGCTCTGTCCCCGCTGTGTCCCTCTGTGTCCCCGCTGTATGTCCGCTGTGTCCCGCTGTGTACCCCGCTTTGTCCAGCTGTGTCCTTTTGTGTCACGCTGTTTCCCCGCTGTGTCCCTTCTGTGTCCCTCTGTGTACCCCGCTGTGTCCAGCTTTGTCCCCGCTGTGTCTCACTGTGTCCCACGCTCTGTCCCACACTGTGTCCCGCTGTGTCCCCCGCTGTGTCCCGCTGTGTCCCCCGCTGAGTCCCCGCTGTGTCACCGCTGTGTCCCGCTGTTTCCTCGCTGTGTCCCCTGCTGTCTCCCTCTCTGTCCCACGCTGTGTCTCACGCTTTGCCCCCGCTGTGTGCAACTGTGTCCCGCTGTGTCCGGCTGTAGCCCCACTGTGTCCCGTTGT
>NW_012304068.1:0-2977 GCF_000151885.1 Dipodomys ordii
ACAAAGGGGACACAGCAGTGGACACAGCGGGACATAGCAGGGGACACAGAGGGACACATCGGAGGACAAAGAGGGGGACACAGTGGGACACAGCCGGACACAGCGGGGGACACAGGTGGGACACAGCGGGACACAGCGGGGACACAGCAGTGGACACAGCGGGACACCGCGGGGGACACAGGGGGGACACAGCGGGACACAGCGGGGGACACAGCGAAGACACATTGGGACACAGCGGGGACACAGCGGGACTCAGCGGGGGACACAGCAGTTCACAGCGGGACACAGTGGAACACAGCGGGAGACACAGTGAGACAGAGCAGGGGACACAACAGAGGACACAGAGGGACACAGCGGGACACAGCGGGGGACACAGGGGACACAGTGGGACACAGCGGGGGACACAGCGACGACACATTGGGACACAGCGTGGACACAGCGGAACTCAGTGGGGGACACAGCAGTACACAGCGGGACACAGCGGGACACAGCGGGCCACAGCAGGGACACAGCAGGGGACAGAGTGGGACACAGCGGGACACAGCGGGGGACACAGCGGTGACACAGTGGGGCACAGCGTGGGACACAGCGAGGACACAGCGGGACACAGCGGAACAGAGCGGGACACAGCGGGGAACGCATCGCAACACAGAGGGGGACAGATCTAGGGACAGCGGGACACAGCGGTGACACAGCTGGACACAGCGGGGTACACATCGGGACACAGCGGGGATACAGCGGTGACACAGCTGGACACAGCGGGGTACACATCGGGACACAGCGCGGACATAGCAGGGGACAGAGCTGTACACAGCGGGGTACACATCGGGACACAGCGGAGGACACAGCGAGGACAAAGCGGGACACAGTGGGGACAGAGCGAGACTCAGCTGGGGACACAGCGGGGGACAAAGCTTGACACAACGGGACACAGTGGGACACAGCGAGGACACTTTGGAGACACAGCGGGACACAGCGGGGGACACAGCAGGACACAGTGGGACACAGCGGGGGACAGAGAGGTACACAGCTGGGGACAGAGCTGGGGACACAGCGGGACACAGCAGGGACACAGCTGGACAGAGCAGGGTACACAGATGGACACACGGGGGACACAGCGGGACACAGCGGGGGATAGAGTGAGGCCACAGCGGGACAGAGCGGGTGATACAGCGAGGACACAGCAGGACACAGCGCGACACAGCGGGACACAGCGGAAACACAGCAGGGGACACAGTGGTCCACAGCGGGGGACACAGTGGGACACAGCGGGGGACACAGCGGGGGACACAGTGGGACACAGCGGGGTACACAGGGAGGACACAGCGGGATCCAGCGGGACACAGCGTCGATACAGCAGGGACACAGCGGGAAACAGCGGGGTACACAGCTGGGGACACAACGGGACACAGTGGGGGACCTAGCGGGACACAGCGGGACACAGCGGGGACAAAGCGTGAGACACAGTGGGGGACACAGTGGGACACAGCAGGGGACACGGGGGGACAAAGCGTGACACAGCGGGGGACACAGCGACGACAAAGCGGGACACAGCGGGGCCACAGCGGGACTCAGCAGGGTCACAGTGGGACACAGCAGGACACAGCGGGACACAGCGGGACAGAGCGGGGACACAGCAGGGGACACAGCAGGACACAGCGGAGAACACAGCGGGACACAGCGGGGGACACAGGGGGTACAAAGCGGGACACAGCGGGGGACACAGCGAGGACACAGCGGGACACAGCGGGGGACACAGTGGGATACAGTGGGACACAGCGGGGACACAGAAGGGACACAGCAGGGGACACAGTGGGACAGAGCAGGGGATACAGCAGGGGACACAGAAGGACACAGCAGGACACAACTGGGGACAGAGGCGGAACACAGTGGGACACAGCGGGGCACACAGCGAATACACAGTGGGGGACACAGTGGGAAACAGCGGGGGACACAGCCGGGGACACAGCGGGACACAACGGGGAACACAGCGAGGACACAGCGGGAACCAGCGGGACACAGCGTCAATACAATGGGGACACACTGTTACACAGCAGGATACACAGCTGGGGACACACAGAAACACAGTGGGGGACACAGGGGGGGACACAGCGGGACACAGCGGGGACAAAGCGTGAGACACAGCGGGGGACAGAGCGGGGGCAGAGTGGGAGACAGAGGCAGACACAGCGAAGACACAGCAGGACACAGCGGGTGACACAGGGAGACACAGCGGGACACAGCGGGACACAGCGTGGGACAAAGCGGGAGACAGTGGGGGACACAGTGAGGACACAGCGGGACACACTGGGGCACACAGCGGGGGACACAGCCGGGGACACAGCGGGACACAACAGGGAACACAACAAGGACACAGCGGGACCCAGCGGGACACAGCGTCAATACAGTGGGGACACAGTGTTACACAGCGGGATACACAGCTGGGGACACATAGAAACACAGTGGGGGACACAGCGGGACACAGCGGGGACAAAACGAGGGACACAGCGGGGGACAGAACGGGGGACAGAGCAGGAGACAGAGGCAGACACATCGAAGACACAGCGGGCCACAGCGGGGGACACAGCGGGACACAGCGGGACAGAGCGGGTGACACAGCGGGACACAGCGGGACACAGCGGGGGACACAGCTGGGGACACAGCGGTGACACAGCGGGACACAGTGCGGGACATAGCGGGACACAGCGCGGGACACAGCGAGGACACAGCAGGGGACACAGCAGTACACAGCGGGACACAGCGGGACACAGCGGGGCACAGCAGGGACACAGCGGGGGACAGAGCGGGACACAGCGATCCACAGCGGGGGACAGAGCGGGACACAGCGAGACACAGTGGGGGACACAGCGGTGACACAGTGGGGCACAGCGTGGGACACAGCGAGGACACAGCGGGACACAGCGGGACACAGCGTGGGACAAAGCGGGAGACAGCGGGGGACACAGCGAGAACACAG
>NW_012304069.1:0-2037 GCF_000151885.1 Dipodomys ordii
TGGGGGCAAAAGCCAGGATACCTACAAGACCACAAGTGGGACACAGCGGGGCTACATCTGGGGACTATGCGGGGGACACAAGTGGTGAAATGCGTGGGAACCCAAGCGGTGACACATTCTGTTCACAGCAGGGTCCCAGCGGTGGTAAACAGGGGGGGACACAGTGGGACACAACTGAGGACACAGCGGGACACAACGGGACACTGCGGGGCACAGCGGGGGACACAGCGGGACCCAGCGGGACACAGCGGGGGACACAGCGGGACACAGCAGGGACACAGCGGGGACACAGCGGGACCCAGCAGGACACAGCGGGGACACAGCGGGACACAGCGGGACACAGCGGGGGACACAGCAGGGACACAGTGGGACACAGTAGGACACAGCGTGGGACAAAGCGGGAGACAGCGGAGGACACAGCGAGGACACAGCTGGACACAGCGGGGACACAGAGGGGACTCAGCAGGGGACATAGAGGGGAAAAAGCGGGACACCACGGGACACAGTAGGACACAGCGGGACACAGCGGGGACACTGCGGGACACAGCGGTGGACAGCGGGGGAAAGAGAAGGGACACAGCGGGACACAGAGGGGACACAGCTGGACACAGAAGGGTACACAGCGAGGCACAGCGGACACACAACGGGGACAGAGCTGGACACAGAGGGACACAGATGGGACAGAGCGTGACACAGCGGGACACAGCAGGGGACTCAGCGCGACACAGCGGGGGACACAGGGAGGACACAGCTGGACACTGAGGGAGACAGAGCGAGGACACAGCCGGACACAGCGAAACACAGCGTGACACAGTGGGGACACAGCAGGGGACACAGCGGGACACAGCCGGGGACACAGAGGGACACAGCGGGGTTCACAGCAAGGACAAAGCGGGACACAGCGGGGGACACAGCGGGACACAGCCGGACACAGCCGGGGACACAGCGGGACACAGCGAGAGACACAGCGGGGGACACAGCGGGACACAGCGGGGAACAAAGAGAGGACACAGCGGGACCCAGCGGGACACAGCGTCGATAGAGCGGGGACACAGCGGGACACAGCGGTGACACAACGGGACTCAGCGGGGGACTCTGCGGGACCCAGCGGGACACAGCGGGGACACAGCGGGACACAGCGGGGGACACAGCGAGTGACACAGCGGGGGACACAGCGGGACACAGTGGGGAACACAGAGAGAGACACAACAGGACCCAGCGAGACACAGCGTCGATGACACAGCGGGGTACACAGCTGTTGACACAACGGGACACAGTGGGGGACACAGCGGGACACAGCGGGACACAGCGGGGCACAGCGGGGACAAAACGGGAGACACAGTGGGGAACAGAGCAGGACACAGCGGGGGACACAGAGAGGACACAGTGGGGACACAGCGAGACTCAGCCGGGGACACAGCGGGGGAAAAAGCGGGACACCACGGGACACAGTGGGACACAGCGGGACACAGCGGGAACACAGCAGGACACAGCCGGGGACACAGCGAGGACACAGCGGGACACAGCGGGACACAGCATGGGACAAAGCAGGAGATGGCAGGGGACACAGCGAGGACAGAGCAGGACACAGTGGCGACACATATAGGACTCAGCAGGGGACACAGTGGGGGACAGAGCGGGACACAGCGGGACCCAGCGGGGACAAAGCGTGAGACACAGCGGTGGACAGAGCAGGAGACAGAGGCGGACACAGCGAGGACACAGCGGGACACAGCGGGGACACAGAGGTGGCTCAGGGGGGCCACAGCAGGGGACAAAGCGGGACACCACGGAACACAGCGGGACACAGCGTGAAACAGCGGTGAACCTGCAGGGACACAGCGGGACACAGCGGGGAACACAGCGGGACACAGCGGGGACACAGCGGGGACACTGCGGGACCCAGCAGACACAGCGGGACACAGCAGACACAGCGGGGGACACAGCGGGACACAGCGGGGGACACAGCGGGGACACAGAGGGGACTCAGCACGGACATAGCGAGGGACAAATCGGGACACCACAGGACACAGTGGG
>NW_012304070.1:0-2976 GCF_000151885.1 Dipodomys ordii
TGGTGGTGGTGGTGGTGGAGGAGGAGGAGGAGGAGAAGGAGAAGCAAAAGGAGAAGGAGAAGCAAAAGGAGAAGGAGAAGCAAAAGGAGAAGCAGTAAAAGCAGAAGAAGCAGAAGCAGAGAAGCAGAAGCAGAAGAAAAAGAATAAGCAAAAGAAGCAGAATCAGAGGGAGAAGCAGAAGGAGAAGGAGCAGAAGGAGAAGGAGAAGCAGAATTAATATCAGAAGGAGAAGCAGAAGAAGGAGAAGCAGAAGCAGAAGAAGCAGCAGAAGGAGAAGCAGAAGCAGAAGAAGCAGAAGCAGAAGGAGAAACAGAAGTAGGAGAAGGAGAAGGACTAGAAAGGGCAGCAATAGGAGAAGCAGAAGGAGAAGCAGAAGCAGAATGAGGAGCAAAAAGAGAAGCAGAAGAAGCAGAAAAACCAGGAGAAGCAGAAGAAAGAGAAGAAGAAGAAGAAGAAGAAGAAGAAGAAGAAGAAGAAGAAGAAGAAGAAGAAGAAGAAGAAGAAGAAGAAGAAGAAGAAGAAGAAGAAGTACAATGAGAAGCATAAGGAGAAGCATAAGGAGAAGCAGTAGATGCAGGAGAAGCAGAAGAAATAGAATAAGCAGATTAAGCAAAAGAAGCAGAAGCAGAAGCAGTGGGAGAAGCAGAAGAACGAGAAGAAGGAGCAGCAGAAGCAGAAGCAGAAGCAGAAAGAGAAGCAGAAACAGAAGAACAAAAGGATAAGCAGGAGAATCAGAAGAAGCAGAAGTGGAAACAGAAAGAGAAGTAGAAGAAGGAGAAGCAGAAGTAGAATCAGAAGAAACAGAAGAAGAAGAAGAAGAAACAGAAGCAAAAGAAACAGAAGAAGGAGAAGAGCAGAAGCAGAAGCAGAAGGAACAGCAGAAGCAGAAGGAGAAGCAGAAAGAGAAGCAGGAGAAGCTGAAGAAGCAGGAGAAGCAGAAGCAGAAGAAACAGGAGAAGCCGAAGAAGCAGAAGCAGAATCTGAAGCAGAAGGAGAAACAGAAGAAGCACAATCTGAAGCAGAAGCAGAAGAAACAGAAATTGTAGAATAAGCAGAAGCAGAAGCACCAGGACAAGCAGAAGAAGAAGAAGGAGAAGGTGAAAGAGAAGGATTAGGAGTAGGAGAAGCAAAAGGATAAGCAGAACCACAAAGAGACGCAGAAGGAGAAGCAGCACGAGAAGTAGGAGTAGGAGGAGAAGAAGAAGCAGGAGAAGCAGAAGAAACAGAAGGCGCAGAAGAAGAATGAGAAGCAGAAAGGAGACATTGAAGCAGAAGCAGAAGCAGAAGGAGAAGCAGAAGCAGAAGAAGAAGCAGAAGAAGGAAAAGGACAAGGAGAAGGAGAAAGAGAAGCAGAAAGAGAAGCAGAACGAGAAGCAGGAGAAGCAGAAGCTGGAGAAGCCGAAGCAGAAGTAACAGAAGAAGGGGAAGAAGCAGAAGGAGAAGCAGAAACAGAAGGAAAAGCAGAAAGAGAAGCAGGAGAAGCAGAAGAAGCAGCAGCAGTAGAAGCAGAAGCAGAAGAAGCCGAAAAAGCAAAAGCAGAACCTGAAGCAGAAGGAGAAGCAGGAGAATCAGAGGAAGCAGAATCTGGAGAAGCAGAAGGAGAAGCAGAAGCAGAAAGAGAAGCAAAAGCAGAAGGAGAAGCAGAAGAAACAGAAGAAGCAGAGGCAGTATCAGAAGAAGCAGAAGATTCAGAAGCAGAAGGAGAAGCAGAAGGAAAAGCAGAAGAACTAGAAGGAGAAGGAGAAGGAGAAACAGGAGTAGAAGCAGAAAGAGAAGCAGAAGAAGGAGCAGTAGAAGGAAAAGCGGCAGGAGAAAAAGAAAGAGCAGCAGAAGGAGAAGCAGGAAATGCAGAAACAGGAGAAGAACAAGCAGAAGAAACAGGAGAAGGACAAGAAGCAGAAGCAGAAGGAGAAGCAGAAAGAGAAGGAGGGTAAGCAGAAGAAGCAGAAGCAAG
Source organism: Dipodomys ordii (assembly GCF_000151885.1). Lineage (NCBI taxonomy): Eukaryota > Metazoa > Chordata > Mammalia > Rodentia > Heteromyidae > Dipodomys > Dipodomys ordii. The sequence goes on from NW_012304070.1 coordinate 1,955, forward strand.
AGAAGCAGAAGCATAAGAATCCGAAGAAGCAGAAGCAGAACCTGAAGCAGAAAGAGAAGCAGAAGAATCAGAATCTGGAGATGCAGAATGAGAAGCAGAAGCAGAAGCAGAAGCAGAAAGAGAATCAAAAGCAGAAGGAGAAGCAGAAGAAACAGAAGAAGTAGAAGCAGTAGCAGTTGTAGCAGAAGCAGTAGGAAAAGCAGAAGAACAAGAAGGAGAAGGAGAAACAGAAGGAGAAGCAGAAGGAGAAGCAGAAAGAGAAGCAGGTAAAGCAGAAGAAGAAGCAGAAGGAGAATCAGAAGGAGAAGCAGAAGAAGGAGAAGGAGAAGCAGAAGAAGATGCAGAAGGAGAAGCAGAAGAAGCAGAAGCAGAAGGAGAAGCAGGAAAAGCAGAAGAAGCAGAAGCAAAAGGTGAAGCAAAAGAAGGAGAAGGAGAAGCAGAGGCAGAAGAAGAAGCATAAGGAGAAGCACAAGCAGAAGGAGATGCAGAAGGAGAAGCAGGGGAAGCAGAAGAAGCAGAAGCTGGAAGAGAAGCAGAAGTAGGAGAAGGAGAAGGAGGAGAAGCAGAAGCAGAAGGAGAAGCAGAAGCAGAATGAGAAGCAGAAAGAGAAGCAGGAGGAGGACAAGAAGCAGAAGCAGGAGAAGCCGAAAGAGAAGAAGCAGAAACAGAAGCAGAAGGAGAAGTAGAAGCAGAAGGAGAAGCAGCAGAAGAAGTAGAACCAGAAATTCAGGCACGAGAAACAGAAGAAGCAGAAGCAGAAGGAGAAGCAAAAAGAGAAGCAGAAGGAGAAGTAGAAAAAGCAGCAGAAGAAGCAGAAAAACAAGCAGGAGAAGCAGAAGCAGAAAGAGAAGTAGAAGCAGAAGAAGCAGAAGAAGAAGCAGTAGAAGCATAAGAAGCAGAAGCAGAGGGAGAAACAGAAGAAGGAGAAGGAGCAACAGAAGGTGAAACAGAAGTAGATGCAGAAGCAGAAAGAGAATCAGAAATAGAAGGAGAAGAAGAAGGAGAAGTTGGAGAATCAGAAG
>NW_012304071.1:0-2976 GCF_000151885.1 Dipodomys ordii
ACAGGTGAGCCTGCGGGGACACAGAGGAACACAGTGGGGACACAATGCGAAACAGCGCGGGGCACAGCGGGACACAGTGGGGGACAGAGTGTAGGACACAGCGAGACACAGCAGGGATAAAGCTGGACACAGCGGGGGACACAGAGGGAAACAGCGGGGACACAGTGGGGAAACAGCGTGACACAGCAGGACACAGCGGGAAACAGCCGGGGACACAGCGAGGACACAGCGGCACAGAACGGGGGACACAGCAAAGACACAGTGGGTCACAGCGGGGGACACAGCGAGACATAGCAGGGGACACAGCGGGGGACACAGAGGGACACAGCGGGACACAGCGGGGGACACAGGGAGGACACAGCGGGACACAGCGGGGGACATAGCGAGGACACATTGGGACACAGCGGGGACACAGCGGGACTCAGCGGGGCACAGCAGTACACAGCCGGACACAGCAGGACACAGTGGGACACAGCAGGGACAAAGCGTGAGACACAGCGGGGGACAGAGAGGGAGACAGCAGGGGACACAGCGAGGAAACAGCGGGACACAGCGGTGACACAGCGGGGACTCAGCGGGGGACACAGCGGGACACAGCGGGTTACACAGCAGGACACAGCGGGGGACACTGCGGGACACAGTGTGGGACAGAGCGTGGGGACACAGCGAGACACAGCGGGGACAAAGCTGGACACAGCGAGGTACACAGAGGGACACAGCGGGGAAACAGTGTGACACAAAAGGACACAGCGCGACACAGCGGGGGACACAGCGAGGACACAGCGGCACACAGTGGGGGACACAGCAAGGACAGAGCGGGACACAGCGGGGGACACAGCAAGGACAGAGCGGGGGACACAGCGGGGGACACAGCGGGACACAGCGGGACACAGCGGTACACAGCGGGGGACAGAGCGAGGACACATTGGGACACAGCGGGGACACAGCGGGGTACGCAGCAGTACACAGCGGGACACAGCGGGACACAGCGGGGACACAGCAGGAACACAGCGGGGGACACAGCGGGAAACAGCAGGGGACACAGAGGGGTACACAGCGGGACACAGCGAGGAAAAAAGCGAGGCCACAGCAGAACACAGCGTGGGCCACAGCGAGGACACAGCTGGACACAGCGGGACACAGCGGCGACAAAGCAGTAGACACAGCGGGACACACTGGCGGACACGGCGGGACATAGCTGGGGACACAGGGAGGACACAGCGGGACCCAGTGGGACCCAGCGTCGATAGAGCGGGGACACAGCGGGACACAGCGAGGTACACAGCTGGGGACACAACGGGACACAGCGGGGGACACAGCGAGGACACAGCGGGACACAGCGGGACCCTGCGGGAACATAGCGGGACACAGCGGGGGACACAGCGGAACACAGCGGGACACAGCTGGGCACATAGCGGGGACACAGCGGGATACAGCGGGGGACACAGGGAGGACACAGCGTGACACAGCAGAACAAAGCGGGGGACAAAGTGGGAGACAGCGGGGGACACAGCGAGCACACAGTGGGACACAGCGGGATACAGCGGGGACAAAGCAGTAGACACAGTCGGGACACAGTGGCAGACACGGCGGGACATAGCTGGGGACACAGGGAGGACACAGCGGGACCCAGTTGGACCCAGCGTCGATACAGCGTGGACACAGAGGGACACAGCGAGGTACACAGCTGGGGACACAACGGGACACAGCAGGGGACACAGCAAGGACACAGCGGGACAAAGCGGGACACTGCGGGAACATAGCGGGACACAGCGGGGTACATAGCGGGACACAGCGGGACACAGCTGGGGACATCGCGGGGACACAGCGGGACACAGCGGGGGAAACAGCGAGGACATAACGTGACACAGCAGGGAAACAGCGGGGGACAAAGCGGGAGACAGCGGGGGACACAGCGAGGACACAGCAGGACACAGCAGCCACAAACAGGGGACTCAGCGGTGGACACAGCGGGGGACAAAGAGGGACACCACGGGACACAGTGTGACACAGTGGGACACAGCAGGACACTGCGGGGACACAGCAGGACAAAGCGGGGGACACAGCGGGACACAGCGGGCACACAGCGGGGACACAGCGGGACACAACGGGGACAGAGCGCGACACAGTCGGACACAGCGGGACACAGCGGGGGACACAGCGGGAGACAAAGAGGGACACCACAGAACACAGCGGGACACAGCAGGAAAGAGCAGTGACACTGCGGGGACACAGTGGGACACAGCAGGGGACACAGCGGGACACAGAGGGGGACAGAGCGGGACACAGTGGGGGACACAGCCGGACACAGCAGGGGAAACATTGGGGGACACAGCAGGACACAGCGTGACACAGCTAGGACACAGCGGGACAGAGCGGGACACTACAGGGCACAGCGGGGGACACAGCGGGACACAGCGGGGGACAAAGCGCGGACACAGCAGAACACAGAGTGGGACACAGTGAGGACACAGCGGGACACAGCGGGACACAGCCGGGTCCCAGCAGTGGACACAGCGGGACACAGCGGGGGACACAGCGGGACACAGACGGAGACACATGGAGGACTCAGCGGGACAAAGCTGGGACACAGCGGCGACTCACCGGGGGACACAGCGGGGGACAAAGCGGGACACCACAGAACACAGTGGGAAACAGCGGGACACAGCGGGGAAACTGCGGGGACACAGGGGGACAAAGCGTGGGACACATAGGGACACAGCAGGGGACACAGTGGGGGACACAGCGGGACACAGCGGGGAACACAGCGAGGACACAGCGGGACCCAGCGGTACACAGCGTCGATACAGCGGGGACACAGCGTTACACAGCGTGGTACACAGCTGTGAACACAAGGGGACACAGTGGAGGCACAGCGAGACACAGCGGGACACAGCGAGGACATAGCGGGACACAGTGCTGACACTGCGGGGGACACAGCGGGGGACACAGCGGGGGACACAGCCGGACACAGCG
>NW_012304072.1:0-2976 GCF_000151885.1 Dipodomys ordii
ACAGCGGGGACACAGTGGGACACTGCGTGGGACACATCGGGGACACAGCGGGACACAGCAGGACATAGGGGGACACAGTGGGGACACAGCGGGACACAGAGGGGACACAGAGGGACACAACGAGGGACACAGTGGTGACACAGCGGGGACACAGCGGGGGACACAGCGTGGGACAGAGAGGGACTCAGCGGCACACAGCGGGACACAGCAGGGGACACAGCGGGGAAAAAAACGGGGGACAGAGAGGGTGACACAGCTGGACACAGCGGGACACAGCGGGACACAGCGGGGGACACAGCTGGGTCACAGCGGGGACACAGTGGCACACAGCGTGGGACACAGCGGGGACACAGTGTGGACACAGCGGAACACAGCGGCGACACAGAGGGACACAACGGGGGACACAGCGGGCACACAGCGGGACACAGCGGGGACATAGCGATGGACACAGCGGGACAGAGCGAGGACACAGTGGGGGACACAGCATGGAACAGAGAGGGACACAGAGGGACACAGTGGGACACAGCGGGGGACACAGTGGAACAGAGCGGTGACACAGCGGGGACACAGCGGGGGACACAGCATGGGACAGAGAGGGACACAGAGGGACACAGCAGGACACAGCAGGGGACACAGCGGGGTCACAGCGGGGGACAGAGCGGGTGACACAGCGGGTGACACAGCTGGACACAGCGGGGACACAGCGGTGACACAGAGGTGGACACAGCGGGACACAGCGGGACACAGCGGGGGACACAGCTGGGTCACAGCGGGGACACAGTGGCACACAGCGTGGGACACAGCGGGGACACAGTGTGGACACAGCGGAACACAGCGGTGACACAGAGGGACACAACGGGGGACACAGCGGGCACACAGCGGGACACAGTGGGGACATAGCGATGGACACAGCGGGACAGAGCGAGGACACAGTGGGGGACACAGCATGGAACAGAGAGGGACACAGAGGGACACAGCGGGACACAGCGGGGGACACAGTGGAACAGAGCGGTGATACAGCGGGGACACAGCGGGGGACACAGCATGGGACAGAGAGGGACACAGAGAAACACAGCAGGACACAGCAGGGGACACAGCGGGGCCACAGTGGGGGAAACAGCGGGGGACAGAGCGGGTGACACAGCTGGACACAGCGGGACACAGCGGGGACACAGCGGGGACACAGAGGTGGACACAGATGGGACACAGCGGGGACACAGCAGGACACAGCGGGACACTGCGGGGGACACAGCTGGGTCACAGAGGGGACACAGTGGGACACAGCGTGGGACACAGCGGGGACACAGTGTGGACACAGCGGGACACAGCGGGCACACAGAGGGACGAAACGGGGGACACAGCGGGGACACAGCGGGACATAGCGGGGACACAGCGAGGGACACAGCGGGACACAACGGGGACACAGTGGGGGACACAGCGTGGGACACAGTGGAAACTCAGCGGTGACACAGCGGGGACACAGCGGAGGACACAGCATGGGACAGAGAGGGACACAGAAGACACAGCGGGACACAGCAGGGGACACAGCGTGGATACAGCGGGGGACACAGCTGGACACAGCGGGACAAAGCAGGGACTCAGCGGGACACAGCGGGTACACTGTGGTGACACAGCGGGACACAGCGGGGGACAGAGGCGACACACCTGGGGACAACGGGGACACATCGGGGACACAGAGGGGGAAACAGCGGGTACACAGCGGGACACAGCAGGGGACACAGTGGGGACACAGCCGGACACAGCGGGGACACAATGGGAGCCTCAGAGGAGGACACTGCGGGACACAGCGGGGGACAAAGGGGCGACACAGCGGGACACATCGGGGGACACAGCGGGACACAGCGGAACACAGCAGGGGACACATCAGGGGACAGCGGGGACACAGCGGGGGACAAGGGGGACACACCAGGACAAAGCGGGGACACAACGGGTGACACAGCGGGACACAGCAGGTGACAAGGGAGGACACAGGGACACACAACAGGACACAGCGGGGACACAGCGATGGACACAGAGAGACACAAAGGGGGACACAGCGGGACACAGCGGGACACAGCGGGGGACACAGCGGGACACAGCGAGGGACACAGCGAGGACAAAGTGGGACACAGCGAGGACACAGCAGGGACACAGCGGGGAACAAAAGGGGGGAACAAAGTGGGAACACAGCGGGACACAGCGGGACACAGCAGGTACACAGCGGGAAACAGCGGGGGACACAGCGGGGGACACAACTGGGGACACAGCGGGACACAGCAGGGGACAAGCAAGGACATAGCGGGACACAGTGGGGACACAGCGGGGACACAGTGGTGGACACAGCAGGGGACACAGCGGGACAGAGCAGGGACACAGAGGGGGACACAGCAGGACTCAGCGGGACACAGCGGGGAACGCAGCGGGGACACAGTGGGACACAGCGACGGACACAAAGATACACAGCGGGACATAGCGGGACACAGCCGGACAAAGCGGGGGACACAGTGGGGACACAGCGGGACACTGCGGGGGACACAGCTGGGTCACAGCGGGGACACAGTGAGACACAGCGTGGGACACAGCGGGGACACAGTGTGGACACAGGGGGACACAGCGGGGACACAGAGGGACACAACGGGGGACACAGTGGGGACACAGCGGGACACATCGGGGACACAGCGAGGGACACAGCGGGACACAACGGGGACACAGTGGGGGACACAGCGTGGGACACAGTGGAACTCAGCAGTGACACAGCGGGGACACAGCAGAGGACACAGCATGGGCCAGAGAGGGACACAGGGGAAACAGCGGGACACAGCAGGGGACACAGCGGGGATACAGCGGGGGACACAGCTGGACACAGCGGGACAAAGCAGGGACTCAGCGGGACACAGCGGGTACACTGTGGTGACACAGCGGGACACAGCGGGGGACAGAGGCGACACACCTGGGGACAACGGGGACACAGCGGGG
>NW_012304073.1:0-2976 GCF_000151885.1 Dipodomys ordii
CAGCGAGGACACAGCTGGACACAGCGGGGTACACAGGGGGACACATGCGGGGACAGAGCGGGACATAGCGGGACACAGCGAGGACACATTGGGACACAGAGGGGACACATCACAACTCAGCGCGGGACACAGCAGTACACAGCGGGACACAGCGGGACACACCGGGGACACAGGGGTTCACAGAGGCAACACAGAGGGGACTCAGCGGGGGACACAGCGGGGGACAAAGCGGGACACCATGGGACACTGTGTGACACAGTGGGACACAGCAGAGACACGGCAGGGACACAGCGGGACAAAGCGGGGGACACAGCGGGACACAGCGTGACACAGCGGGGGACACAGCGTGGGACAGCGGAGACTGAGAGGGGACACAGCAGGACACAGCGGTGACACAGCTGGACACAACAGAATACATAGCGGGACACAGCAGGCACACAGCGGGGAACACAGCGAGGACCCAGCGGGACCCAGCGGGACACAGCGTCGATACAGCGGGGATACAGTGTTACACAGCGCGGTACACATCTGTGGACACAACGGGAGACAGTGGGGGCACAGCGGGACACAGCGGGACAACAGTTGGACACAGCGGGGACAAAGCGTGATACACAGCGGGGGACAGAGCGGGAGACAGCGGGGGACACAGCGAGGACACTGCGGAACCCAGCGGGACACAGGGTCGATACAGCGGGGACACAGCAGGACACAGCGGGGTACACAGCTGGGGACACAACCGGACACAGCGTGGCACACAGCGAGGACACAGCAGAACAGAGCAGGGGACACAGCGAGGACACAGCGGGACACAGCGGTGACACAGCTGGACACAACGGATTACACAGCGGGACACAGAGGGCACACAGCGGGGACACAGCGGACACAGCGGGGACCACAGGGAGGACACAGCGGGACCCAGCGGGACACAGCATCGGTACAGCGGGGCCACAGCGGGACAAAGCGGGGTACACAGCTGGGGACACAACGAGACAGAGCAGGACACAGTGTGACACAGCGGGGACACAGCAGGGACACAGCAGGGACACAGCGGGAGACACTGCGGGACACAACGGGACACAGAGGGGGACACAGTAGGACACAGCGGGGGGCACAGCGGGGGACAGAGGGGGACACAACGGATAACACAGCAAGGACCCAGCGGGATACAGCCTCGATACAGCGGGGACACAGCGTTACACAGCGGGTTACACAGCTGGGGACACAAAGGGACACAGTGGTGGACACAGCGGGACACAGCGGGACAGAGTGGGACAAAGACGGGATAAAGCGTGAGACACAGCGGGGGACAGAGCGGGAGACAGCGGGGGACACAGCGAGGACACAGCGGCACACAGCGGGGACACAGCGGGGACTCAGCTGGGGACACAGCGGGGGACAACGCGGGACACCACGGAACACAGCGGGACACAGCGCGAAACAGTGGTGACCCTTCGGGGACAAAGCGGGACACAGCGGGGGACACATCGGGACACAGCGGGTGACACAGCAGAACATAGTGGGGGACACAGCGAGGACACAGTGGGACACAGCAAGACACAGCATCGAAACAGCAGGGACACAGCGGTACACAGCGGGGTACACAGCTGGGGACACAACGGGACACAGCGGGGGACACAGCGAGGACACAGTGGGACACAGCAGGACACAGCGGGGACACTGCGGGAACATAGCGGGACACAGCGGGGTACACAGCAGGACACAGCGGGACACAGCTTGGGACACAGCGGGGATACAGCGGGACACAGTGTGGGACACAGCTAGGACACAGCGGACACAGCGGGACACAATGGGGACACAAAGGGGACTCAGCGGGGGAAACAGCGGGGGAAAAAGCGGGACACCATGGGACACAGTGTGACACAGCAGGACACAGAGGGAACACTGCATCGACACAGCGGGACAAAGCGGGGGACACAGCGGGACACACCGGGGGCCACAGCGGGGGACAGTGGAGACAAAGAGAGGACACAGCGGGACACAGTGGTGACACAGCTGGACACAACGGAGTACACAGCGGGACACAGCGGGCACAAAGCGGGGACAGAGCGGGACACAGCGGGACACAGCGGGACATATAGCGGGCGACACAGCGGGACACAGAGGGGGACACAGTGAGGACACAGTGAGACACAGCGGGGACACAGCGAGGACACAGCGGTGACACAGCTGGACACAATGAAGTACACAGCGGGACACAGCGGGCACACAGCGGGGACACAGCGGGACACAGCGGGGAACACAGGGAGGACACAGCATGACCCAGTGGGACACAGCGTCGATACAGCGGGGACACAGCGGGGCACAGCGGGGTACACAGCTGTGGACACAACGGGACACAGTGTGGGCACAGCGGTACACAGCGGGACAGAGTGGGACACAGACGGGATAAAGCGTGAGACACAGCGGGGGACACAGGGGGGACACAGCGGGACACAGGGGGGGACACAGAGAGGACACATTGGGACACAGCGGGGACACATCGGGACTCAGCGGGGGACACAGCAGTACACAGCGGGACACAGCAGGACACAGCGGGTCACAGCAGGGACAGAGCGGGTGACACAGAGGGGTACACAGCGGGACACAGCAGTGGACAAATCAGGACACAGCGGGGGACACAGCAAGGACACTGCGGGACACTGCGGGAGACACAGCAAGGACACAGCGGGGGACACAGCGGGAAACAGCGAGGGACACAGCATCGATAGAGCGGAGACACATCGGGACACAGCGGGGTACACAGCTGGGGACACAACGGGACACAGTGTGGGACATAGCGGGACACAAGAGGACACAGTGGGACACAGCGAGACACAGCGGGGGACACAGCGATGACAAAGCGGGACACAGCGGGGGACACAGTGGGACAGAGCAGGGTACACAGCAGGGGACACAGAGGGACCCAGCGGGACACAGCGGGGGACACAGGGGGGACACAGCGGGACACAGCGGTGA
>NW_012304074.1:0-2976 GCF_000151885.1 Dipodomys ordii
TGCTGTGTCCCGCTGTGTCCCCGCTGTGTCCCTCCCTGTGTCCCCCAACTTGTGTAACCCCGCTGTGTCCCGCCTGTGTCCTTGCTGTGTTTCCCTGCTGTGTCCCTCTGTGTACCCCCTCTGTGTTCCCCCTCTGTGTCCCGCTGTGTCTCCCGCTGTGTCCCGCTGTGTCCCGCTGTGTACCGCTGTGTCCCGCTCTGTCCCCCACTGTATCACCAGCTTTGTCCCCGCTGTGTCCCACTGTGTCCCCGCTGTATCAAAGCTGTGTCCCGCTGGGTCCCACTGTGTCCTCACTGTGTTCCCCTCTGTGTCCTGCTGTGTCCCCCTCTCTGTCCCCTGCTGTGTCACACTGTGTCCCTTGGTGTCGCGCTTTGTCCCCCACTGTGTCCCCCGCAGTCTCCCGCTTTGTTCCACAATATGTCCCTCTGTGTTCCGCTGTGTCCTCGCTGTGTCCCCCGCTTTGTCCCACTGTGTCGCCAGCTGTGTCCCGCGGTGTCCCGCTGTGTACCCTGCTGTGTCCCGCTATGTTCCCGCATTGTCCACGCTGTGTCCCGCTGTGTCTCGCTGTGTCCCCGCTGTGTCCCGCTGTGTCCCCTCTGTGTCCCCTGCTGAGTCCCGCTGTGTCCCGCTGTGTCCCTCGCTGTGTCGCACTGTGTCCCGGCAGTGTCACCCCTGTGTCCTGCTGTGTCCCGCTGTGTCCAGTGGTGTCCCGCTTTGTCCCCCGCTGTGTCCCCCGCTGAGTCCTCGCTGTTTCCCCGGTGTGTCCCGCTGTGTCTTCCCTGTGTACCCCGCTGTGTCCCGCTCTGTCCCCCGCTGTATACCAAGCTTTGTCCCCGCTGTGTTCCACTGTGTCTCGCTGTTTCCCCCGCTGTGTCCCCCTGTGTCCTAGCTTTGTCCGGCGATGTGTCCCGCTGTGTCCCCCGCTGTGTCCCACTGTGTCACGCTGAGTCCCGCTCTGTCCCCGCTGTGTCCTGCTGTGTCCCGCTGTGTACCCACTGTGTGGCCAATGTCTCCTGCTGTGTACCCCGCTGTGTCCAGCTGTGTCCCCGCTGTGTCCCGCTGTGTCCACCTCTCTGTCCCCCGCTGTATCCGGCTGTGGTCCCCGCTGTGTCCCGCTGTGTCCCGTTGTGTCCACCGCTTTGTCCCGGTTTGTCCCCGCAGTGTCCCCGCTGTGTCCCGCTGTGTCCCACTGTGTCCCGTGCTGTCCTGATTTGTCCCCCGCTGTGTCCCCCGCTGAGTCCCCTCTGTTTTCCCGCTGTGTCCCGCTGTGTCCTCACTGTGTCCTCCGCTGTCTCCCGCTTTGTCCCCCGCTGTGTCGCACTGTGTCCCGCTGTGTCCTCGCTGTGTTCCCCGCTGTGTCCTGCTGGGTCCCCTGCTGTATACCCCGCTTTGTCCCGCAGTGTCCCCCGCTGTGTCCCCCTCTGTATCCCCCGCTGTGTCCCTCTGTGTCCCCTGCTGTGTCCCGCTGTGTCCCGCTGTGTCCCGCTGTGTCCAGCTGTGTCCCTGCTGTGTTCCGCTGTGTCCCCTGCACTGTCCCCCACTGTGTCCTGCTGTGCCCCCCGCTGTGTCCCGCTGTGTACCACCTTGTCCAATGCTGTGTCCCGCTGTATCCCTGCCGTTTCCCCGCTGTGTCATGCTTTGTCCTGCTGTGTCCCGTAGTGTCCCACTTTCTCCCATTCTGTGTCCCCCGCTGAGTCCCGCTGTGTCCCCTCTGTGTCCCACTGTGTCCTCTCTATGTCCCCCGCTGTGTCCCGCTCTGTTCCCCACTGTTTCCCCCGCTTGTCCCCACTGTGTTCCGCTGTGTCCCCGCTGTATTGATGCTGTGTCCCGCTGGGTCCTATTGTGTCCACGCTGTGTTCCCCTCTGTGTCCTGCAGTGTCCCCCTCTCTGTCCCCCGCTGTGTCCCTCTGTGTCCCCAGCTGTGTCCCTGCTTTGTCCCCGCTGTGTCCCGTTGGGTCCCGATGTGTCCTGCTGTGTCCCCAGCTGTGTCCCGCTGTCTCCCGCTCTGTCCCCTCTGTGTCTCACGCTTTGTCCCTGCTGTGTCCCGCTGTGTCCAGCTGTGTCCCGCTGTGTCCCCCACTGTGTCCCGTTGTGTCCCCAGCTGTGTACCCCGCTGTGTCCCCGCTGTATCGACTGTGTGTCCCGTTGGGTCCACTGTGTCCTTGCTGTGTCCTCGCTTTGTTCCCCGCTGTGTCCCCGCTATGTCCCGCTGTGTCCCGCTTTGTCCCACGCTGTGTCCCACTTTGTCCCATGCTGAGTCCTCGCTGTGTCCCACGCTGTGTTCTGCTGTGTCCTCGCTGTGTCCCCTGATGTGTCCCTTTGTGTCCCCAGCTGTGTAACCCGCTGTGTCCCGCTGTGTCCCCGCTGTGTCCTCGCTGTGTTCCCCGCTGTGTCCCACTGTGTACCCCTCTGGGTCCCCCTCTGTGTCCCGCTGTGTCCCTTGGTGTTTCCCGCTGTGTCCCGCTGTGTACTTCTGTGTCCCCCGCTGAGTCCCACTGTGTCCCCGCTGTGTCCCGCTGTGTCCCACCTGTGTCCCCCGCTGTGTCCGGCTGAGTCCCATTGTGTCCCCAGCTGTGTCCCCCGCTGTGTCCCGCTGTGTCCCCCTCTGTGTCCCGCTGTTTCCACTGCTGTGTACCCGTTGTGTCCCGCTGTTTCCCCTGCTACGTCCCGCTGTGTCCTCGCTGTGTCCCTGCTGTGTACCGCTGTGTGCTCGCTGTGTCCCCCGCTGTGTCCCGCTGTGTCCCCCGCTGTGTCCCGCTGTGTCCTCCGTTGTGTTCCGCTGTGTCTATTGCTGTGTCCCTGATGTGTCCCGCTGTGTCCCGCTGTGTCCCGCTGTGTCCTCGCTGTGTCCCACGATGTGTTCTACTGTGTCCTCGTTGTGTCCCCCGATGTGTCCCTTTGTGTCCACAGCTGTGTAACCCGCTGTGTCCCGCTGTGTCCCCGCTGTATCGGCGCTGTCCCGCTGTGTCCCGCTGT
>NW_012304075.1:0-2976 GCF_000151885.1 Dipodomys ordii
CTGTGTCCCGCTGTGTCCCCCGCTGTGACCCGCTGTGTCCCGCTTTGTCCCCTGCTGTGTCCCCACTGTGTGCCCCTTGTGTCCCGCTGTGTACCCCGCTGTGTCCAGCAGTGTCCCCGCTGTGTCCCGCTGTGTCACACTGTGTCCCATGGTGTTCTGCTTGGTCCCCAGCTGTGTCCCCCGCTGAGTACCCTCGGTGTCCTGCTGTGTCCTCGCTGTGTGCCCCGCTTTCTCCCACATTGTCCCACGCTGTGTCCCACTGTGTCCTCGCTGTGTCCCCCGCTGTGTCCCGCTGTGTCCCCGCAGGGTCACCGCTGTTTCGCGCTGTGTCTCGCTGTGTTCCGTGGTGTCCCGCTTTGTCCCCCGCTGTGTCCCCAGCTGAGTCCCCGCTGTGTCTCCGCTGTGTCCCCGCTGTGTCCCGCTGTGTCCTCGCTGTGTCCCCCGCTGTCTCCCGCTCTGTCCCCCGCTGTGTCTCACGCTTTATCCCATCTGTGTCCCATTCTGTCCCGCTGTGTCCCGCTGTGTCCACCACTGTGTCCCTTTGTGTCCCCAGCTGTGTAACCTGCTGTGTAACGCTGTGAATCCCGCTGTATCGAGGCTGTGTCCCGCTGGGTCCCTCTCTGTCCTTGCTCTGTTATTCATGTTGTCCCTCTCTGTCCCCCACTGTGTCCCTTGCTCTGTCCTACTGTGTCCCCCGCTGTGTCCCGTTTTGTCCCGCTGTGTCCTCGCTGTGTCCCCCGCTGTCTCACTCTCTGTCCCCCACTGTGTCTCACGCTTTGCCCTGCTGTGTCCCACTGTGTTCTGCTGTGTCCCGCTGTGCCCCCACTGTGTCCCATTGTGTCCACAGCTGTGTACCATACTGTATAATGCTGTGTCCCTGCTGTATCGACGCTGTGTCCGCTGGGTCCTGCTATGTACTCGGTTGTGTCCAGCTTTGTCACCGCTGTGTCCCCCGCTTTGTCCTGCTGTGTCCTCGCTGGGTTCCCCGCTGGGTCCCGCTGTGTCCCCCGCTGTGTCCCGCTGTGTCCCGCTGTGTCCCGCTCTGTCCCTGCTGTGTCCCGCTGTGCCCTGCTGTGTTCTAGCTGTGTCCCCCGCTGTCTCGAGCTCTGTCCCTCGCTGTGTCTCACGATTTGTCCTTGCTTTGTCCCACTGTGTCCTGCTGTGTCCCGCTGTGCCCACACTGTGTCCCCTTGTGTCCACAGATGTGTACCACACTGTGTAACGCTGTATCCCTGCTGTATCGACGCTGTGTCATGCTGGGTCCCACTGTGACCCGCTGTGTTCCCAGCTGTGTCCCGCTGTGTACCCCTCTGTGTCCCCCTCTGTGTCCCGCTGTGTCCCGCTGTGTCCCCCGCTGTGTCCCTGCTGTGTCCTCGCTGTGTCCTGCTGTATACTGCTGTGTCCCCCGCTGAGTCCCGCTGTGGCCCCGCTGTGTCCCGCTGTGTTCCCCATGTGTCCCCCGCTGTGTCCCACCGTGTCCCACTGTGTCCCCCACTGTTTCCCCCGCTGTGTCCGGCTGTTTCCCCCACTGTGTGCCGCTGTGTCCCGCTATGTCCCCCGCTTTGTCCTGCTGTGTCCCCGCAGTGTCCCCGCTGTGTCCCGCTGTGTCACACTGTGTCCCGTGGTGTCCCACTTTGTCCCCAGCTGTTTCCCCCGCTGTGTCCTCCACTGAGTCCCCTCTGTATCGACGCTGTGTCCCGCTGTGTCCTGCTGTGTCCTCGCTGTGTTCCCCGCTGTTTCCCGCTGTGTCCCGCTGTGTCCACCGTTGTGTCCACCGCTGTGTCCTCGCTGTGTCCCCCGCTGTGTGCCGCTGTGTCCTCGCTGGGTCTCCCACTGTGTCCCGCTGTGTCCCCCGCTGTGTCCCACTGTGTCCGACTGTGTCCCGCTCTGTCCCCGCTGTGTCCCGCTGTGTCCCTCTGTGTCCCCGCTGTGTGTCCGCTGTGTTCCCCGCTGTGTCCAGCTGTGTCCTTTTGTGTCACGCTGTTTCCCCGCTGTGTCCCTGCTGTGTCCCTCTGTGTACCCCGCTGTGTCCAGCTTTGTCCCCGCTGTGTCTCGCTGTGTCCCACGCTCTGTCCCACACTGTGTCCCGCAGTGTCCCGCACTGTGTCCCGCTGTGTCCCCCGCTGTGTCCCACTGTGTCCACCGCTGAGTCCCCGCTTTGTCACCGCTGTGTCCCGCTGTTTCTTCGCTGTGTCCCCACTGTGTCCCGTTGTGTCCACAGCTGTGTCCCCTGCTGTCTCCCTCTGTCCCCCGCTGTGTCTCACGCTGTGTCTCACTGTGTCCCGCTGTGTCCGGCTGTGCCCCCACTCTGTCCCGTTGTGTCCACAGTGTGTACCACGCTGTGTAACGCTGTGTGCCCGCTGTATCGACGCTGTGTCCCGGTGTATCCTGGCTGTGTCCCCCGCTGTCTCCAGCTCTGTCCCCCGCTGTGTCTCACGCTTTGTACCCGCTGTGTCCCACTGTGTCCCGCTGTGTCCCGCTGTGCCCCCACTGTGTCCCGTTGTGTCCACAGCTGTGTACCACGCTGTGTAACGCTGTGTGCCCGCTGTATTGACGCCGTGTCCCCTGTGTCCCCCGCTGGGTCCCGCTGTGTCCCCCGCTGTGTCCCGCTATTTCCCGCTGTGTCCTCGCTGTGTCCCCCGCTGTGTCCCGTTGTGTTCCTAGCTGTGTACCCCGTTGTGTCCTGCTGTATCGACTCTGTGTCCCACTGGGTCCCGCTGTTTCCTTCCTGTGTTCCCCGCTGTGTCTCGCTGTGTCCCCGCTGTGTGCCCGCTGTGTCCCGCTGTGTACCCCGCTGTGTCCAGCTGTGTCACCGCTGTGTCTTGCTGTGGCCTCTCTCTCTCTCCGCTGTCCCCCGCTGTGTCCCCAGCTGTGGCCCGCTGTGTCCCACTTTGTCCCCCGCTTTGTCCTGCTGTGTCCCGCAGTGTCCCCGCTGTGTCCCGCTGTGTAACACTGTGTCCCGTGTTGTCCCACTTT
>NW_012304076.1:0-2976 GCF_000151885.1 Dipodomys ordii
GCAGGACACAGCGGGCACACAGCGGGGAAACAGAGGGACACAGCGGGACACAGAGGGGACTCAGCGGGACAAAGCGGGAGACACAGCGGGACACAGCGGCGACAAAGCAGTAGACACAGCGGGACACACTGGCGGACACGGCGGGACATAGCTGGGGACAAAGGGAGGACACAGCGGGACCCAGTGGGACCCAGCGTCGATACAGCGGGGACACAGCGGGACACAGCGGGGGACACAGCTGGGGACACAACGGGACACAGCGGGGGACACAGCGAGGACACAGCGGGACACAGCGGGACACTGCGGGAACATAGCGGGACACAGCGGGGGACACAGCGGAACACAGCGGGACACAGCTGGGGACATAGCGGGGACACAGCGGTATACAGTGGGGGACACAGGGAGGACACAGCGTTACACAGCGGGGACACAGCGGGGGACAAAGCGGGAGACAGCGGGGGACACAGCGAGGACACAGCGGGACACAGCGGGACACAGCGGGGACAAAGCAGTAGACACAGCGGGACACAGTGGCAGACACGGGGGGACATAGCTGGGGACACGGGGAGGACACAGCGGGACCCAGTGGGACCCAGCGTCGATACAGCGTGGACACAGTGGGACACAGCGAGGTACACAGCTGGGGACACAATGGGACACAGCGGGGGACAAAGCGAGGACACAGAGGGACACAGCGGGACACAGCGGGAACATAGCGGGACACAGCGGGGTACACAGCGGGACACAGCAGGACACAGCTGGGGACATAGCGGGGACACAGCGGGACACAGCGGGGGAAACAGCAAGGACATAGCGTTACACAGCGGGGACACAGCGGGGGACAAAGCGGGAGACAGCGGGGGACACAGCGAGGACACAGCAGGACACAGCGGCCACAAAAAGGGGACTCAGCGGTGGACACAGCGGGGGACAAAGAGGGACACCACGGGACACAGTGTGACACAGTGGGACACAGCGGGACACTGCGGGGACACAGCAGGACAAAGCGGGGGACACAGCGGGACACAGCGGGCACACAGCGAGCACACTTCGGGACATAGTGGGACACAGCGGGGACAGAGTGGGACACAGTCGGACACAGCCCGATACAGCGGGGGACACAGCGGGAGACAAAGAGGGACACCACGGAACACAGCGGGACACAGCGGGAAACAGCAGTGATACTGCGTGGACACAGTGGTACACAGCGGGGGACACAGCGGGACACAGAGGCGGACAGAGCAGGACACAGTGGGGGACAGAGCGTGGGACACAGCGAGACACAGCGGGGACAAAGCTGGTCACAGCGGGGTACACAGAGGGACACAGCAGGGACGCAGTGGGGAAACAGCGGGACACAGCGGGACACAGCGGGGGACACAGCGGGGGACACAGCAAGGACACAGCATGGGACACAGCAAGGACACAGTGGGACACAGTGGGGGACACAGCGGGACATAGCGGGGAACACAGCGGGGGACACAGCGGGACACAGCGGGACACAGCGGGGGACACAGGGAGGACACAGCGGGACACAGCGGGGGACAGAGCGAGGACACATTGGGACACTTTGGGACACAGCGTGATTCTGCGGGGGACACAGCAGTACACAGCTGGACAGGCGGGACACAGCGGGGACACAGCAGAGACACAGCGGGGGACAGAGCGGGACACAGCGGGGGACACAGGGATGACAGAGCAGGACCCAGCGGGACCCAGCGTGGATACAGCAGGGACCCAGCTGGACACAGCGGGACACAGCGGGGACACAGCAGTAGACACAGCGGGACACAGTGCCGGACACAGCGGGACACAGCGGGGGACAAAGGGAGGACACAGCGGGACCCAGCGGGACCCAGCGTCGATACAGCAGGGACACAGCGGGACACAGTGGGGTACACAGCTGGGGACACAGCGAGGACACAGCGGGACACAGCGGGACACAGCGGGGACACTGTGGGAACATAGCAGGACACAGCGGGTACACAGCGGGACACAGCGGGACACAGCTGGGGACACAGCGGGGACACAGCTGGACACAGCGGAACACAGCGGGAGTCAAAGCGGGAGACAGCGGGGGACACAGCGAGGACACAGGGGGACACAGCGGCAACACAGAGGGGACTCAGCGGGGGACACAGCATGGGACAAAGTGGGACACCACGGGACACAGTGTGACACAGCAGGACACAGCGGGAACACTGCGGGACACAGCGGGACACAGCGGGGGACACAGGGGGGGACAGCGGAGACAGAGAGTGGCCACAGCGATACAAAGCGGTGACACAGCTGGACACAGCGGGGTACACAGCGGGACACAGGAGGCACACAGCGGGGACACAGCGGGACACAGCCGGACACAGCTGGGGACACAGGGAGGACACAGAGGGATCCAGCGGGGGACAGAGCGAGGACACATTGGGACACAGCGGGATTCAGCGGGGGACACAGCAGTACACAGCGGGACAAAGCGGGACACAGCGGGGACACAGCAGGGACACAGCAGAGACACAGCGGGGGACACAGCGGGACACAGCGGGGGACACAGGGATGACAGAGCAGGACCCAGCGGGACCCAGCGTGGATACAGCAGAAACCCAGTTGGACACAGCAGGACACAGCGGGGGCACAGCAGTAGACACAGTGGGACACAGTGCCGGACACAGCGGGACACAGCGGGGGACAAAGGGAGGACACAGCGGGACCCAGCAGGACCCAGCGTCGATACAGCAGGGACACAGCGGGACACAGTGGGGTACACAGCTGGGGACACAGCAGGCACACAGCTGGGGACACAGCGGGGACAAAACGAGACACCACGGGACACAGCGAGGACACAGCGGGACACAGCGGGGACACAGCGGGACACAGCGGGACACAGCGGGGGACACAGCGGAACACAGCGTGGGACACAGCGAGGACACAGCAGGACACAGCGGGACACAGCGGCGACACAGCAGGACACAGCAGGGATGA
>NW_012304077.1:0-2976 GCF_000151885.1 Dipodomys ordii
GATGAAGCAGCAGTTTATGCAGAATATCTTTCTGGAGAAGCTGTAGCAGTATGTGATTTAGTAGCAGTTGATTCTGAAGCATTTTAAGTATCAGTAGAAGCATTTTAAGCAGAATCATGAGAAGCAGTAGAACAAGTAGAAGTATAAGTAGCAGAAGCAGAAGCAAATGGAGAATCTCAAGGATGATATGGAGCAGCAGAAGGTGAGCAGAAGGAGTTGGAGTAGCAGAAAGAGAAGTAGTAACAGAAGGAGATGAAGAAGGATTTGTTGGAGAATTAGTAGAAGCAGAAGCAGAAAGAGAATCAGAATCAGAAGGAGAAGCTGAAGGAGGAAATGCAGAAGGAGAAGAAGAAGGAAGGTCAGCAGAAGCATTAGGAGAAGCAGAAGGAGAAGCAGATGCAGAAGCTGAAGCAGAAAGAGAAGCAGTAGAAGCAGAAGAAGCAGGAAAAGCAGAAGCAGATGTATGAGAAGAAGATGAAGCAGACGAAAGAGAAGAAGATGAAGAAGAAGAAGAAGAAGAAGAAGAAGAAGAAGAAGAAGAAGAAGAAGAAGAAGAAGAAGAAGAAGAAGAAGCATAAGGAGAAGCGTAAGGAGAAGCAGTAGAAGCAGAAGAAGCAGAATCAGGAGAAGCAGAAGAAAAAGAATAAGCAAAATAAGCAGAAGAAGAAGAAGTGGGAGAAGCAGAAGAAAGAGAAGGAGCAGCAGAAGGAGAAGCAGAAGCAGAAAGAGAAGCAGAAACAGAAGGAGAACAAGAAGGAGAAGCAGGAGAATCAGAAGAAGCAGAAGTAGAAGCAGAAAGAGGAGAAGAAGGAGAAGCAGAAGTAGAATCAGAAGAAACAGAAGAAGAAGCAGAAGAAACAGAAGCAAAAGAAACAGAAGAAGGAGAAGAGCAGAAGCAGAAGGAGAAGCAGAAAGAGAAGCAGGAGAAGTAGAAGAAGCAGAAGCAGAAGAAACAGGAGAAGCCGAAGAAGTAGAAGCAGAATCTGAAGCAGGAGAAACAGAAGAAGCACAATCTGAAGAAGAAGCAGAAGAAACAGAAATAGTACAATAAGCAGAAGCAGAAGCAGCAGGAAAAGCAGAAGAAAAAGAAGGAGAAGGCGAAAGAGAAGGATTAGGAGTAGGAGAAGCAAAAGGATAAGCAGAAGCAGAAAGACACGCAGAAGAAGAAGCATCACGAGAAGTAGGAGAAGCAGGAGAAGCAGAAGAAGCAGAATCTGGAGAAGAAGAAGGAGAACCAGAAGGAGAAGCAGAAGCAGAAAGAGAAGCAAAAGCAGAAGGAGAAGCAGATGAGAAGCAGAAGAACAGAAGAAGCAGAGGCAGTAGCAGAAGAAGCAAAAGATGCAGAAGCAGAAGGAGAAGCACAAGGAAAAGCAGAAGAACGAGAAGGAGAAGGAGAAACAGAAGGATAAGCAGAAAGAGAAGCAGAAGAAGGAGCAGGAGACGGAAAAGCAGCAGGAGAAGCAGAAAGAGCAGCAGAAGGAGAAGCAGAAGATTCAGAAACAGGAGAAGCAGAAGTAGAAGAATCAGGAGAAGGACAAGAAGCAGAGCAGAAGGAGAAGCACAAACAGAAGGAGAAGCAGAAAGAGAAGGAGGGGAAGCAGAAGAAGCAGAAGCAGGAGAAGCAGAAGCATAAGAATCCGAAGAAGCAGAAGCAGAACCTGAAGCAAAAGGAGAAGCAGGAGAAGCAGAAGAAGCAGAATCTGGAGAAGCAGAATGACAAGCTGAAGGAGAAGCAGAAGCAGAAAGAGAATCAAAAGCAGAAGGAGAAGCAGAAGAAACAGAAGAAGTATAAACAGTAGCAGTTGTAGCAGAAGCAGAAGGAGAAGCCGAAGGAAAAGCAGAAGAACAAGAAGGAGAATTAGAAACAGAAGGAGAAGCAGAAGGAGAAGCAGAAAGAGAAGCAGGTAAAGCAGAAGAAGAAGAAGAAGCAGAAGGAGAATCAGAAGGAGAACAGAAGAAGGAGAAGGAGAAGCAGAAGCAGAAGAAGATGCAGAAGGAGAAGCAGGAGAAGCAGAAGAAGCAGAAGCAGAAGGAGAAGCAGAAAAAGCAGAAGAAGCAGAAGCAATAGGAGAAGCAAAAGAAGGAGGAGGAGAAGGAGAAGCAGAAGCAGAAGAAGAAGCATAAGCACAAGCACAAGCAGAAGGAGATGCAGAAGGAGAAGCAGGAGAAGCAGAAGAAACAGAAGCTGAAGGAGAAGCAGAAGTAGGAGAAGGAGAAGGAGGAGAATCAGAAGCAGAAAGAGAAGCCGAAGCGGAATGAGAAGCAGAAAGAAAAGCAAGAGAAGCACAAGAAGCAGAAGCAGGAGAAGCCGAAAGAGAAGAAGCAGAAGAAGCAGAAACAGAAGCAGAAGTAGAAGCAGAAGTAGAAGGAGAAGCAGCAGAACAAGTAGAACCAGAAATTCAGGCAGGAGAAACAGAAGAAGCAGAAGCAGAAAGAGAAGCAAAAAGAGAAGCAGAAGGAGAAGTAGAAGAAGCAGCAGAAGGAGAAGCAGCAGAAGAAGCAGAAAAACAAGCAGGAGAAGCAGAAGCAGAAAGAGAAGTAGAAGCAGAAGAAGCAGAAGCAGAAGAAGAAGCAGTAGAAGCATAAGAAGCAGAAGCAGGAGAAGCAGAAGCAGAAGAACAAGAAGAAGCATAAGAAGCAGAAGCAGAAGCAGAAGCAGAGGGAGAAACAGAAGAAGGAGAAGGAGCATCAGAAGGTGAAGCAGAAGGAGATGGAGAAGCAGAAAGAGAAGCAGAAATAGAAGGAAAAGAAGAAGGATTAGTTGGAGAATCAGAAGAAGCAGAAGTAGAAAGAGAAGCAAAAGAAGGAGAAGGAGAAGCAGAAGCAGAGGAAGGAAGGAGAAGTAGAAGAAGCAGAAGCGGGAGAAGCAGAAGAAGAAGAAGAAGGAGAAGGAGAAGAGAGATAATAGAAGAGAGAGAGAGAGAGAGAGAGAGAGAGAGAGAGAGAGAGAGAGACGAGAGAGAGAGAGAGAGAGAG
>NW_012304078.1:0-2976 GCF_000151885.1 Dipodomys ordii
CTCCTCCTCCTCCTTCTTCTTGTTCTTCTTGTTCTTCTCTTCTTCTTCTTCTTCTTCTTCTTCTTCTTCTTCTTCTTCTTCTTCTTCTTCTTCTTCTTCTTCTTCTTCTTCTCCTCCTCCTTCTATTTCTCCTTCGTCTTCATCATCATCTTCTTCTTCTTCTTCTTCTTCTTCTTCTTCTTCTTCTTCTTCTTCTTCTTCTTCTTCTTCTTCTGCTTCTTCTGCTTCTAATGCTTCTACTGCTTCTTCTTCTGCTTCTTCTTCTTCTGCTTCTAATTCTCTTTCTGCTTCTGCTTCTCCTGCTTGTTTTTCTGCTTCTTCTTCTGCTTCTCCTTCTGCTGCTTCTTCTACTTCTCCTTCTGCTTCTCTTTTTGCTTCTCCTTCTGCTTCTGCTTCTTCTGTTTCTCCTGCCTGAATTTCTGGTTCTACTTCTTCTGCTGCTTCTGCTTCTTCTTCTACTTCTGCTTCTGTTTCTGCTTCTTCTGCTTATACTCTTTCGGCTTCTCCTGCTTCTGCTTATTGTGCTTCTCCTGTTTCTTTTTCTGCTTCTCATTCCTCTTCTGCTTCTCCTTCTGCTTCTTCTTATCCTCCTTCTCCTACTTCTGCTTCTCCTTTCAGCTTCTGCTTCTTCTTCTTCTCCTGCTTCTCCTTCTGCATCTCCTTCTGCTTGTGCTTGTCCTTATGCTTCTTCTTCTGCTTCTGCTTCTCCTTCTCCTTCTTTCGCTTCTACTTTTGCTTCTGCTTCTTCTGCTTTTCCTGCTTCTCCTTCTGCTTCTGCTTCTTCTGTTTCTCCTGCTTCTCCTTCTGCATCTTCTTCTACTTCTGCTTCTCCTTCTCCTTCCTCTGCTTCTCCTTCTTATTCTCCTTGTGCTTCTTCTTCTGCTGCTTTACCAGCCTCTCTTTCTGCTTCTCGTTCTGCTTCTCTTTCTGTTTCTCCTTCTCCTTCTTGTTCTTCTGCTTTTCCTTCTGCTCTTGCTACAACGGCTACTGTTTCTACTTCTTCTGTTTCTTCTGCTTCTCCTTCTGCTTTTGATTCTCTTTCTGCTTCTGCTTCTCCTTCTGCATCTCATTCTGCTTCTCCAGATTCTGCTTCTTCTCCTTCTCCTGCTTCTCCTTTTGCTTCAGGTTCTGCTTCTGCTTCTTCGGATTCTTATGCTTCTGCTTCTCCTGCTGCTGCTTCTTCTGCTTCCCCTCCTTCTCTTTCTGCTTCTCCTTCTGTTTCTGCTTCTCCTTCTGCTTCTGCTTCTTGTCCTTCTCCTGTTTCTTCTGCTTCTGCTTCTCCTGTTGCTGCATCTCCTGCTTCTCCTTCTGCTGCTCTTTCTGCCTCTCCTGCTGCTTTTCCTTCTCCTGCTCCTTCTTCTGCTTCTCTTTCTGCTTCTCCTTCTGTTTCTCCTTCTCCTTCTCCTTCTTCTGCTTTTCCTTCTGCTTCTCCTCCTGCTTCTGCATCTTCTGCTACTGTCTCTGTTTCTTCTGTTTCTTCTGCTTCTCCTCCTCTTCTCCTTCTGCTTCTCTTTCTGCTTCTGCTTCTCCTTTTGCTTCTCCAGATTCTGCTTCTTCTGCTTCTCCTGCTTATCCTTCTGCTTCAGGTTCTGCTTCTGCTTCTTCGGCTTCTTCTGCTTCTGCTTCTCCTGCTGCTGCTTCTTCTGCTTCTCGTGCTTCTCTTTCTGCTTTTCCTTCTGTTTCTGCTTCTCCTTCTGCTTCTGCTTCTTTTTCTGCTTCTCCTTCTCCTTCTCCTTCTCCTTCTGCTTCTGATTCTCCTTCTGCTTCTGCTTCTGCTTCAATTTCTCCTTCTGATTCTCATTCTGCTTCTGCGTCTTCTGTTTCTTCTGCTTCTCCTGCTTCTCCTACTTCTCGTGCTGCTTCTCCTTCTGCGTCTCTTTCTGCTTCTGCTTATCCTTTTGCTTCTCCTACTCCTAATCCTTCTCTTTCGCCTTCTCCTTCTGCTTTTCCTGCTTCTCATGGTGATTCATACTCTGCTTATTCTACTATTTCTGTTTCTTCTTCTTGTGCTTCTTGCGTTTCTCCTTCTGCGTCAGATTCTGCTTCTGCTTCTTCGGCTTCTGCTTCTTCTGCTTCTCGTGCTGCTGCTTCTTCTGCTTCTCCTACTTCTCTTTCTGCTTTTCCTTCTGTTTCTGCTTCTGCTTCTTCTCCTTCTTCTCTTTCTTCTGCTTCTGCTTCTCCTGCTTCTCGTTCTGCTTCTCTTTCTGCTTCTCCTTCTCCTTCTCCTTCTTCTGCTTCTCCTTTTGCTTCTGCTTCTCCTTCTGCTTCTGCTTCAATTTCTCCTTCTACTTCTCCTTCTGCTTCTGCGTCTTCTGTTTCTTCTGCTTCTCCTGCTTCTGGTTCTCCAGCTTCTCCTACTTCTCGTGCTGCTTCTCCTTCTGCGTCTCTTTCTGCTTCTGCTTATCCTTTTGCTTCTCCTACTCCTAATCCTTCTCTTTCGCCTTCTCCTTCTTCTTCTTCTTCTTCTTCTTCTTCTTCTTCTTCTTCTTCTTCTTCTTCTTCTTCTTCTTCTTCTTCTTCTTCTTCTTCTTCTTCTTCTTCTTCTTCTTCTTCTTCTGCTTCTGCTTCTCCTGGTGCTTCTGCTTCTGCTTATTCTACTATTTCTGTTTCTTCTACTTCTGCTTCAGATTGTGCTTCTTCTGTTTCTCCTTCTGCTTCAGATTCTGCTTCTGCTTCTTCGGCTTCTCCTGTTTCTTCTGCATCTGCTTCTCCTGCTTCTACTGCTTCTCCTGTTTCTCTTTCTGCTTCTCCTTCTGCTTCTGTTTCTGCTCTTCTCCTTCTTCTGTTTCTTTTGCTTCTGTTTCTTCTGCTTCTTCTTCTTCTGTTTCTTCTGATTCTACTTCTGCTTCTCCTTCTTCTCCTTCTCTGTCTGCTTCTACTTCTGCTTCTTC
This sequence comes from Dipodomys ordii, assembly GCF_000151885.1. Taxonomy (NCBI): domain Eukaryota; kingdom Metazoa; phylum Chordata; class Mammalia; order Rodentia; family Heteromyidae; genus Dipodomys; species Dipodomys ordii. The sequence goes on from NW_012304078.1 coordinate 2,892, forward strand.
TGATTCTCCTGCTTCTCCTTCTTGTTCTCCTTCTGTTTCTGATTCTCTTTCAGAAATCTGCTTCTCCTTCTGCTGCTCCTTCTCC
>NW_012304079.1:0-2975 GCF_000151885.1 Dipodomys ordii
TTCTGCTTCTGCTTCTCCTGCTTCTGCTTCAACTGCTTCTTCTGCTTCTCCTTCTCATTCTCCTTCTCTTTCTGCTTCTGCTTATCCTTCTGTTTCTCCTACTCCTAATCCTTCTCTTTCTCCTTGTTCTTCTTCTGCTTCTCGTTCTTCTTCTGCTTCTTCTGCTTGTTCTGTTTCTTCTGCTTCTACTTTTCCAGCTTCTGCTGCTTCTGCTTCTCCTTCTGCTTCAGGTTCTCCTTCTGCTTCTTGGGCTTCTTCTGTTTCTTCTGCTTCTGCTTCTCCTGCTACTGCTTCTTCTGCTTCTCTTTTGCTTCTCCTTCTGCTTCTGCTTCTCCTTCTGCTCCTTCTCTTTCTTCTGTTTCTTCTTCTTCTTCTTCTTCTGCTCCTCCCGCTTCTGCTTCTTCTGCTTCTCCTGCTTGTCCTTCTCCTTCTGCTTCTCCTTCTCCTTCTTCTCCTTCTCTTTCTGCTTCTGCTTCTGCTTCTTCTGATTTTCCTATATCTCCTTCTTCTTCTCCTTCTGTTTCTGCTTCTCTTTCTGCTTCTGCATCTCCTTCTGCTTCACCTTCTTCTGCTCGTTCTCCTTCTTTTGTTTCTCCCTCTGCTTCTGCTTCTTATGCTTCTTCTTTATCTTCTGCTTCTGCTTCTCCTGCTTCTGCTTCTTGTGCTTCTACTGCTTCTTCTTCTGCTTCTGTTTCTTCTGCTTCTACTTCTCTTTCTGCTTCTGCTTCTCCTGCTTGTTTTTCTGCTTCTTCTGCTGCTTCTCCTTCTGCTGCTTCTTCTACTTCTCCTACTGCTTCTCTTTTTGCTTCTCCTTCTGCTTCTGCTTCTGCTTCTTCTGTTTCTCCTGCCTGAATTTCTGGTTCTACTTCTTCTGCTGCTTCTCCTTCTGCTTCTGCTTCTACTTCTGCTTCTGATTCTGCTTCTTCTGCTTCTCCTCTTTCGGCTTCTCCTGCTTCTGCTTCTTGTGCTTCTCCTGCTTCTCTTTCTGCTTCTCATTCCGCTTCTGCTTCTCCTTCTGCTTCTGCTTCTCCTCCTTCTCCTTCTCCTCCTTCTGCTTCTCCTTCATCTTCTGCTTCTTCTGCTTCTCCTGCTTCTCCTTCAGCATCTCCTTCTGCTTGTGCTTGTCCTTATGCTTCTTCTTCTGCCTCTGCTTCTCCTTCTCCTTCTTTTGCTTCTCCTTTTGCTTCTGCTTCTTCTGCTTTTCCTGCTTCTCCTTCTGCTTCTGCTTCTTCTGCTTTTCCTTCTGCATCTTCTTCTGCTTCTGCTTCTCCTTCTCCTTCTTCTGCTTCTCCTTCTTATTCTCCTTCTGCTTCTTCTTTTTCCGCTTTACCTGCTTCTCTTTCTGCTTCTCCTTCTGCTTCTCCTTCTGTTTCTATTTCTCCTTCTTGTACTTCTGCTTTTACTTCTGCTTCTCCTTCTGCTTCTGCTACAACTGCTACTGCTTCTACTTCTTCTGTTTCTTCTGCTTCTCCTTCTGATTTTGATTCTCTTTCTGCTTCTGCTTCTCCTTCTGCTTCTCCAGATTCTGCTTCTTCTGCTTCTCCTGCTTCTCCTTCTGCCTGAGGTTCTCCTTTTGCTAATTCGGGTTCTTATGCTTCTGCTTCTCCTGCTTCTGCTTCTTCTGCTTCCCCTCCTTCTATTTCTGCTTCTCCTTCTGTTTCTGCTTCTCCTTCTGCTTCTGCTTCTTGTCCTTCTCCTGATTCTTCTACTTCTGCTTCTCCTGTTTCTGTATCTCCTGCTTCTCCTTCTGCTGCTCTTTCTGCTTCTCCTGCTGCTTTTCCATCTCCTGCTCCTTCTTCTACTTCTCATTCTGCTTCTCCTTCTGTTTCTCCTTCTCCTTCCCGTTCTTCTGCTTTTCCTTGTGCTTCTCCTTCTGCTTCTGCATCTTCTGCTTCTTCTGCTACTGCCTCTGCTTCTTCTGTTTCTTCTGCTTCTCCTTCTGCTTTTGCTTCTCTTTCTGTTTCTGCTTCTCCTTCTCGTTCTCCTTCTTCTTCTCCAAATTCTGCTTCTTCTGCTTCTCCTGCTTCTCCTACTTCACGTGCTGCTTCTCCTTCTGCATCTCTTTCTGCTTCTGCTTATCCTTTTGCAATTTCTCCTTCTGCTTCTCATTCTGCTTCTGCGTCTTCTGTTTCTTCTGCTTCTCCTGCTTCTGCTTCTCCTGCTTCTCCTACTTCTCGTGCTGCTTCTCCTTCTGCGTCTCTATCTGCTTCTGCTTATCCTTTTGCTTCTCCTACTCCTAATCCTTCTCTCTCGCCTTCTCCGTCTACTTCTTCTCCTTCTCCTGCTGCTTCTGCTTCTGCTTATTCTACTATTTCTGTTTCTTCTGCTTCTGCTTCAGATTGTGCTTCTTCTGTTTCTCCTTCTGCTTCAGATTCTGCTTCTGCTTCTTCGGCTTCTCCTGTTTCTTCTGCTTCTGCTTCTCCTACTTCTCCTGCTTCTATTTCTGCTTCTACTTCTGCTCCTGCTCTTCTCCTTCTTCTGTTTCTTTTGATTCTGTTTCTTATGCTTCTTCTTCTGTTTCTTCTGATTCTACTTCTGCTTCTCCTTCTTCTCTTCTTTCTGCTTCTACTTCTGCTTCTTCTGATTCTCCTTCTTGTTCTCCTTCTGTTTCTGCTTCTCTTTCTGCTTCTGCTTCTCCTTCTGCTGCTCCTTCTCCTTCTCCTTCTTATGCTTCTCCCACTGCTTCTGCTTCTGCTTCTTTTGCTTATTCTTTTTCTTCTGCTTCTGCTTCTGCTTCTACTGCTTCTCCTTCTTCTTCTTCTTCTTCTTCTTCTTCTTCTTCTTCTTCTTCTTCTTCTTCTTCTTCTTCTTCTTCTTCTTCTTCTTCTTCTTCTTCTTCTCTTTCTTCTGCTTCTTCCTTTCCTGCTTCTTCTGCTTCTACTGCTTCTCTTTCTGCTTCTCATTCTGCTTCTGCTTCTCCTTCTGCTTCTCAATATTGCTTCTGCTGCCCTTCCTTCTCCTTCTCCTTCTCCTAC
>NW_012304080.1:0-2975 GCF_000151885.1 Dipodomys ordii
TTCTGCTTCCTTTCTGCTTCTTCTGCTTCTCCTTCTGCTTCTCCTTCTGTTTCTCCTTCTCCTTCTCGTTCTTCTGCTTTTACTTTTGCTTCTCCTTCTGCTTCTGCTGCAACTGCTACTGCTTCTGCTTCTTCTGTTTCTTCCGCTTCTCCTTCTCCTTTTGATTCTCTTTCTGCTTCTGCTTCTCCTTCAGCTTCTCATTCTGCTTCTCCAGATTCTGCTTCTTCTGCTTCTCCTGCTTCTCCTTCTGCTTCAGGTTCTGCTTCTGCTTCTTCGGATTCTTATGCTTCTGGTTCTCCTGCTTCTGCTTCTTCTGCTTCCCCTCCTTTTCTTTCTGCTTCTCCTTCTGTTTCTGTTCTCCTTCTGCTTCTGCTTCTGCTTCTTGTCCTTCTCCTGTTTCTTCTGCTTCTGCTTCTCCTGCTTCTGCTTCTTCTGCTTTTCCTGCTTCTCTTTCTGCTTCTCCTTCTGCTTCTGCTCCTCCTTCTGCTTCTGCTCCTTCTATTTCTTCTGTTTCTTCTTCTTCTGCTTCTCCCGCTCTGCTTCTTCTGCTTCTCCTGCTTCTCGTTCTGCTTCTCTTCGTCGGCTTCTCTTTCTACTTCTCCTTCTGCTTCTTCTGATTCTGCTTCTTCTCCTTCTTCTTCTCCTTCTGCTTCTGCTTCTTCTGCTTCTCCTGCTACTCCTTCTGCATCTCCTTCTGCTTGTGCTTTTCCTTCTGCTTCTTCTTCTGCTTCTGCTTCTCCTTCTTCTGCTTCTCCGTCTGTTTCTGCTTCTACTGTTTTTCCTGCTTCTCCTACTGCTTCTCATTCTTCTTCTCCTTCTGTTTCTCCTTGTCGTTATTCTGCTATTCCTTCTGCTTCTCTATCTGCTTCTGCATCTTCAGCTTCTTCTGCTACTGCTTCTGCTTCTGCTTCTTCTGTTTCTTCTGCTTCTCTTTCTGATTCTGCTTCTCCTTCTGGTTCTCCTTCTTCTCCAGATTCTGCTTCTTCTGCTTCTCCTGCTTCTCCTTCTGCTTCAGGTTCTGCTTCTGCTTCTTCTGCTTCTATTTCTGCTTCTCCTTCTGTTTCTGCTTCTCTTTCTGCTTCTGCTTCTTATCCTTCTTCTATTTCTTTTGATTCTGCTTCTCCTGCTTCTGCTTCTCCTGCTTCTCCTTCTGTTTCTTCTTCTGCTTCTCCTTCTGCATCTACTTCTGCTTCTGCTTCTCCTTCTGCATCTTCTTCTGTTTCAATTTCTCCTTCTTCTGCTTTTCATTCTGCTTCTGCTTCTCCTGCTTCTGCTTCTTCTGCTTCTCCTGCTTCTCCTTCTGCTTCTCTTTCTGCTTCTGCTTATCCTTCTGTTTCTCCTACTCCTAATCCTTCTCTTTCTCCTTCTCCTTCTTCTTCTTCTGCTTTTCCTGCTGCTTCTTCTTCTGCTTCTTCTGCTTTTTCTGTTTCTTCTGTTTCTGCTCCTCCTGCTTCTCGTTGTCCTTCTCGTTGTGCTTCTCTTTCTGCTTTTCTTTCTGCTTCTCCTTCTCCTTCTCTTTCTTCTGCTTCCCCTTCTGCTTCTGCTTCTCCTTCTGCTTCAATTTCTCCTTCTGCTTCTCATTCTGCTTCTGCGTCTTCTGTTTCTTCTGCTTCTCTTGCTTCTGCTTCTCCTGCTTCTCCTACTTCTCGTGCTGCTTCTCCTTCTGCGTCTCATTCTGTTTCTGCTTATCCTTTTACTTCTCCTACTCCTAATCCTTCTCTTTCGCCTTCTCCTTCTCCTTCTTCTGCTTCTCCTGCTTCTCCTTCTGCATCTTCTTCTGCTTCTGCTTCTGCTTCTGCTGCTTCTGCTTCTACTGCTTCTCCTTCTCCTTCTCCTTCTTCTTTTTCTTCTTCTTCTTCTTCTTCTTCTTCTTCTTCTTCTTCTTCTTCTTCTTCTTCTTCTTCTTCTTCTTCTTCTTCTTCTTCTTCTTCTTCTTCTTCTTCTTCTTCTTTTTCTTCTCTTTCTGCTGCTTCTGCTTTTCCTGCTTCTTCTTCTTCTACTGCTTCTCTTTCTGCTTCTCATTCTGCTTCTGCTTCTTCTTCTGCTTCTCCTATTGCTTCTGCGACTCTTCCTTCTCCTTCTCCTACATCTCCTTCTACTTCTGCTTCTGCTTCTTCTGCTTCTCCTGCTTCTCTTTCTGCATCTTCTTCTGCTTCTGCTTCTCCCTCTGCTGCTTCTTCTGCTTCTGTTTCTCCTTCTGCTTCTCCTTCTGCTTCTTCTGCTTCTCCTTCTGTTTCTCCTTCTCGTTCTTCTGCTTTTACTTTTGCTTCTCCTTCTGCTTCTGCTGCAACTGCTACTGCTTCTGCTTCTTCTGTTTCTTCCGCTTCTCCTTCTCCTTTTGATTCTCTTTCTGCTTCTGCTTCTCCTTCAGCTTCTACAGATTCTGCTTCTTCTGCTTCTCCTGCTTCTCCTTCTGCTTCAGGTTCTGCTTCTGCTTCTTCGGATTCTTATGCTTCTGGTTCTCCTGCTTCTGTTCTTCTGCTTCCCCTCCTTCTCTTTCTGCTTCTCCTTCTGTTTCTGCTTCTCCTTCTGCTTCTGTTTCTTGTCCTTCTCCTGTTTCTTCTGCTTCTGCTTCTCCTGCTTCTGCTTCTTCTGCTTTTCCTGCTTCTCTTTCTGCTTCTCCTTCTGCTTCTGCTCCTCCTTCTGCTTCTGCTCCTTCTATTTCTTCTGTTTCTTCTTCTTCTGCTTCTCCCGCTCTGCTTCTTCTGCTTCTCCTGCTTCTCGTTCTGCATCTCTTCATCGGCTTCTCATTCTAATTCTCCTTCTGCTTCTTCTGATTCTGCTTCTTCACCTTCTGCTTCTCCTACTGCTACTACTACTCCACTTCACTGCTACTCCATATGAAACTCCATCTACTTAGAGCATTCCATCAACTACTTCATCTGATATAGCTTCACCATCTACTGCTACACAGTCAGTAACAGCATCCTACGATTTTACCGGCACTCCTTCGGCATCTCATTCTTATTTTCCTT
>NW_012304081.1:0-2975 GCF_000151885.1 Dipodomys ordii
GAAGTCAGGCAGGCATGTGAAGCAGAAGGAGATGCAGAAGCAGAAAGAGAAGCAGAAACAGAAGGAGAAGAAGAAGGAGAAGTTGGAGAATCAGAAGAAGCAGAAGCAGAAAGAGAAGGAGAAGAAGGAGAAGGAGAAGCAGAAGGAGAAGGACAAGCAGGAGAAGCAGAAGAAGCAGAAGCGGGAGGAACAGAAGAAGAAGAAGAAGAAGAAACAGAAGAAAGAGAAGGAGCAGAAGGAGAAGCAGAAGCAGAAGGAGAAGCAAAAGAGAAGCAGAAGAAGCAGAAGAAGCAGTAGCAGGAGAAGCAGAAGCAGAAGAAACAGAAGAAGCCCAAGAAGCAGAAGGAGAACCTGAAGCAGAAGGAGAAGCAGAAGCAGCAGAAGCTGGAAAAGTAGAAGCAGAAGAAACAGAACAAGCAGAAGAAGCAGAAAAAGAACGAGAAGCAGAAGAAGAACAAGGAGAAAGAGAAGGATTAGGAGTAGGAGAAATAGAAGGATTAGCAGAAGCAGAAAGAGAAGGAGAATGAGAAGGAGAAGCAGGAGAAGCAGAAGAAGCAGAAGCAGGAGAAGCAGAAGCAGAATGAAAAGCAGAAGAAGTAGAAATTGAAACAGAAGAAGATGCAGAAGGAGAAGCAGAAGCAGTAGTAGAAGCAGAAGAAGGAGAAGCAGAAGGAGAAGCATAAAGAGAAACAGAAGGAGAAGCAGGAGAAGCAGAAGCAGGAGAAGCAGAATCAGAAGAAATAGAAGAAGGAGAAAAAGCAGAAGCAGAAAGAGAAGCAGAAGCAGAAGGAGAAGCAAAAATAGAAGCAGAAGAAGCCGAAGAAGCAAATGCAGAACCTAAAGCAGAAGGAGAAGCAGGAGAAGCAGAAGAAGCAGAATCTGGAGAAGAAGAAAGAGAACCAGAAGGAGAAGCAGAAGCAGAAAGAGAAGCAAAAGCAGAAGGAGAAGCAGAAGGAGAAGCAAAAGCAGAAGGAGAAGCAGAAGGAGAAGCAAAAGAAACAGAAGAAGCAGAATCAGTAGGAGAAGAAGCTGAAGATGCAGAACCAGAAAGAGAAGCAGAAGGAATAGCAGAAGACGAGAAGGAGAAACAGAAGGAGAAGCAGAAGGAGACGCAGGAAAAGCAGAAGAAACAGAAGCAGACGGAGAAGAAGGATAAGGAGAAGCCGAAGCAGAAGAAGAAGCAGAAGGAAAAGCACAAGCAGAAGGAGATGCAGAAGGAGAAGCAGGAGATGCAGAAGAAGCAGAAGCAGAAGGAGAAGAAGAAGGAGAAGAATCAGAATCAGAAGAAGCAGAAGCAGAAAGAGAAAGAGAAGCCGACGAAGAGAAGCAGAACGAGAAGCAGGAGAAGCAGGAGAAGCACAAGCGGGAGAAGCAGAAGAAGAAAGAGAAGAAGGAGAAGGAGCAGAAGCAGAAGGAGAAGCAGAAAGAGAAGCAGGAAAAGCAGAAGAAGCAGAAGCAGGAGAAGCAGAAGGAGAAGAAACAGGAGAAGGACAAGAAGCAGAAGCAGAAGCAGAAGGAGAAGCAGAAACAGAAGGAGAAGCCGAAAGAGAAAGAGGTGAAGCAGAAGAAGCAGAAGTAGGAGAAGTAAAAGCATAAGAATCCGAAGAAGCAGAAGCAGAACCTGAAGCAGAAGGAGAAGCAGGAGAAGCAGAAGAAGCCGAATCTGGAGAAGCAGAAAGAGAAGCTGAAGTAGAAGCAGAAGCAGAAGCAGAAAGAGAAGCAGAAGCAGAATGAGAAGCAGAAAGAGAAGCAGTAGAAGCAGAAGAAGCAGGAAAAGCAGAAGCAGAGGAAAGAGAAGAAGACGAAGAAGAAGAAGAAGCATAAGGAGAAGCATAAGGAGAAGCATAAGGAGAAGTATAAGGAGAAGCAGTAGAAGCAGAAGAAGCAGAAACAGGAGAAGCAGAAGCAGAAGAAAAAGAATAAGCAAAAGAAGCAGAAGCAGAAGCAGTGGGAGAAGCAGAAGAAGGAGAAGGAGAAGGAGCAGCAGAAGGAGAAGCAGAAGCAGAAAGAGAAGCAGAAACAGAAGGAGAACATGAAGGAGAAGCAGGAGAATCAGAAGAAGCAGAAAGAGTAGGAGAAGAAGGAGAAGCAGAAGTAGAATCAGAAGAAACAGAAGAAGAAGAAGAAGAAGAAACAGAAGCAAAAGAAACAGAAGAAGGAGAAGAGCAGAAGCAGAAGCAGAAGGAGAAGCAGAAGCAGAAGGAGAAGCAGAAAGAGAAGCAGGAGAAGCAGAAGAAGCAGGAGAAGCAGAAGCAGAAGAAACAGGAGAAGCCGAAGAAGCAGAAGCAGAATCTGAAGCAGAAGGAGAAACAGAAGAAGCACAATCTGAAGCAGAAGCAGAAGAAACAGAAATAGTAGAATAAGCAGAAGCAGAAGCACCAGGACAAGCAGAAGAACAAGAAGGGGAAGGCGAAAGAGAAGGATTAGGAGTAGGAGAAACAAAAGGATAAGCTGAAGCAGAAAGAGACGCAGAAGGAAAAGCAGCACGAGAAGTAGGAGAAGCAGGAGAAGCAGAAGCAAGAGAAGCAGAAGAAACAGAAGACGCAGAAGCAGAATGAGAAGCAGATGGAGAAATTGAAACAGAAGGAGAAGCAGAAGAAGGAGAAGGAGAAGGAGAAGAAGAAAGAGAAGCAGAACGAGAAGCAGGAGAAGCAGAAGCAGGAGAAGCAGAAACAGAAGAAACAGAAGAAGGAGAATCAGTAGCAGAAGAAGCTGAAGATGCAGAACCAGAAAGAGAAGCAAAAGGAATAGCAGAAGAACGAGAAGGAGAAACAGAAGGAGAAGCAGAAGGAGAAATTGAAGCAGAAGGAGAAGCAGAAGCAGAAGGAGAAGCAGAAGAAGGAGAAGCAGAAACAGAAGGAAAAGCAGGAAGAGAAGCAGAAGAAGCAGAATCTGGAGAAGCAGAAGGAGAAGCAGAAGCAGAAAGAGAAGCAAAAGCATAAGGAGAAGCAGAAGGAGAAGCAGAAGAAACAGAA
>NW_012304082.1:0-2975 GCF_000151885.1 Dipodomys ordii
GGGGACACACGGGACACAGCGGGGACAGCGGGGACACAGGGGCGACACAGCGGGGGACAGCGGTGACACAGCTGGGGACAGCGGGAACACACCGGGACACAGAGGGGGACAGCGGGACCAAACGGGACACAGCGGGACACAGAGGGGGATACAGCGGGGGACAGCGGGGACACCCCTGGGGACAGCAGTGACACAGCGGGGCACAGCGGGGACATAGGGGGACACAGCGGGACACAGCGGGGACACACCGGGGACACAGCGGGACACACCAGGGACACATAGGCAGACAGCAAGGACACAACAGGACACAGCAGGGGACATCGGGGACACAGCGGGACACAGCGGGACACAGCAGTGACACAGCAGGGACACAGCGGGTCACAGCGCGGACACAGTGTGGGATACAGTGAGGACACAGCAGGACACAGAGGAATACACAGAGAGGATACAGCGTGACACAAGGGGACACAGCGGGACACAGCGGGGGACACAGAGAGGACAAAGCGGGACACAAATCGGTACACAGCAAGGACACAGCGGGAAATAGCTGGACACAGAGGGAGACACAGCCGGGGACACAGTGGGGTACAGCGGCACACAGTGGGGACACAGCGGGGGACACAACGGATGACACAGCGGGACACAGTGGGGTACAAAAAGGGACACAGTGGGGGACACTGTAGCGGAAGAGTGGGACATATCGGGATACAGCAGAACACAGCGGGGAACACAGCGGGGGACACAGCGGGACACAGCGGGGAAATAGTGGGGGACACAGCGGGGGACACAGCGGGATACAGAAGGGACACAGCAGGGGACACACTGGGACACAGCTGCGGATACAGCGAGGACACAGCAGGGATACTGCGGGACACAGCGGGTCACAGTGGGGAAATAGTGGGGGACACAGCGGAGGACACAGCGGGATACAGAAGGACACAGCGAGGACACAGCGGGGACGTAGGGTGACACTGCGAGACACAGTGGGACACAGCGGGGACACAGCGGGACCCAGCGGGACCCAGCGTGGACACAGCGGGGACACAGAGGGACAGAGGGGGACACAGCAGGGGCACAGTGGGAAACAGTGGGACACAATGGGGGACAAAGCGGGACACACCGGGATACAGCGGGACACAGCTGGGGACACAGCAGGGGACACAGAGCCGCACACAGCGGGAGAGAGTGGAACACAGCAGGGACACAGCGGGGACACAGCAGGACATCGCGGGGACAAAGCGAGGACAGAGCGGGACACAGAGGTACAAAGCGAGGGACACAGCGGGGGACAAACCGGGGAACAACGGGGACACAGCGGGACACAGATGGGACACAGCGAGGACACAGCGGGACACAGCGGGGACACAGCGAGTACACAGCGGGACACAGCCGGACACAGCAGGACACAGAGGGGAACACAGCGGGGGACGCAGCGGGTACACAGTGGGACACATCGGGGATACAGCAGGGACACAGCGGGACACAGCGGGGACACAGCGGGACAGAGCGGGGAACACAGCGGGATATAGCAGGGGACACAAGGAGGACAAAGCGGGACACAGAGGGACACAGCAGGGGACACAGCAAGGCCACAGCGAGACACAGTGGGACACAGCGGGGGGCACAGCAGGGGACACAGCGGGACACAGAGGGGAACAAAGGTGGCACACAGCGGGACACAGCGGGGGACTCAGCGGGACAAAGCGGGGCACAGTGGGGACAGAGTGGGACACAGCTGGGACACAGCGGGGGACACAGCGGGGACACAGCTGGACACACCGGGGACACAGCGGGGACACAGCGGGACACAGCAGCGACACAGCGGAACACAGCAGGGGACACAGCGGGACACAGCCTGGGACAGAGAGGGACACAGCGTGGACACAGCGGGACACAGCGAGACACAGCAGGGACAAAGCGGCGACACAGCGGGACACATCGGGACACAGCGGGACACAGCGGTGACACAACAGGGGACAGAGGGGACACACCGGTGGACAACGGGGACACAGCAGGACAGCGCGGGGGTCACAGTGGGAAACAGCGGAGACACAGGGGGACACAGGGGATGACACAGAGGGACACAGCCTGACAGAGAGGGACAGAGCGGGGACACAGCAAGGACAAAGCGGGGGACACAGTGGGGGACACAGCGGTAAACAGCATGGGACTCAGCGAGGACACAGCAGGACACAGCGGGGTACACAGAGGCAGACACAGCGGTACACATCGGGACACAGCGGGGACACAGCGGGGACACAGCAGGACACAGCAGGGACACAGCGGGGGACACAGAGGTGGACACAGCAGAACACAGCGGGGAAATAGTGGGGGACACAGCGGGGGACACAGCAGGATACAGAAGGACACAGCGAGGACACAGCGGGACACAGGAGGACACAGCGGGGACACAGCGGGGAAACAGCGGGGGACACAGTTGGACACTGCGGTGACACAGATGGACTTAGCTGTTAACAGTGAGGACACACCAGGGACACAGTGGGACACAGCGGGGGCACAGCGGGACACAGCGCGGGACACAGCAGGGGACAGAGCAGGGGACAGCGGGGAAACAGAGGGACACAGGAGGACACAGCGGGGACACAGCAAGGACACAACGGGACACAGTGGGACACAGCGGGAAACACAGCAGGGGACACAGCGGGACACAGCGGGGGACACAGCGGGACACAGCGGGACACAGCGGGGACAAAGCGGGGGACAAAGCGGGGACAAACCGGGTCACAGCGGAACAAAACGGGACACAGCTGGACACAGCTGGGACACAGCAGGGGACACAGCGAGGGACAGCGGGGACACAGCCGGACACAGCAGGACACAGCGGGACACAGAGGGGACACACCGGGGGACAGCAGGGAGACACAGCGGGGACACAGCGAGGACACAGCGGAACAGAGTGGGGACACAGCGGGGGAGAGCGGTGACACACCGGCGGACAGCGGGGACACAGCGGG
>NW_012304083.1:0-2975 GCF_000151885.1 Dipodomys ordii
TCACCGCTGTGTCCAGCTTGGTCCCCGCTGTGTCTCACTGTGTCCCAAGCTCTGTCCAGCACTGTGTTCCGCTGTGTCCCCCGCTGTGTCCCGCTGTTTCCCTTGCTGTGTCCCGCTGTGTCTACTGCTTTGTCCCTGCTGTGTCCTGATGTGTCCTCGCTGTGTCCCACGCTGTGTTCCGCTGTGTCCTCGCTGTGTCCCCCGATGTGTCCCTTTGTGTGCCCAGCTGTATACCCCGCTGTGTCCCTGCTGTATCGACGCTGTTTCCCGCTGGGTCCCGCTGTGTCCTCGCTGTGTTCCCAGCTGTGTCCCTCAGTGTACACCTCTGTGTCCCCCTCTGTGTCCCGCTGTGTCCCCCGCTGTATCCCGCTGTGTCCCGCTGTTTCTTGCTGTGTTGCTGTGTCCCCCGCTGAGTCCCGCTTTGTCCGCGCTGTGTCCCGCTGTGTCCCACCTGTGTCCCCCGCTGTGTCTGGCTGTGTCCCGCTGTGTCCCCCGCTGTGTCCCCCGCTGTGTCCCGCTGTGTCCCCCGCTGTGTCCCGCTGTGTCCACTGCTGTGTCCCCGTTGTGTCCTGCTCTTTCCCTGCTATGTCCTGCTGTGTCCTCGCTGTGTCCCCCAATGTGTCCCTTTGTGTGCCCAGCTGTGTCCCCCGCTGTGTCCCGCTGTGTCCACTGCTGTGTCCCGCTGTGTTCTTGCTGTGTCCCCCGCTGTGTCCCGCTGTGTCCTTGCTGTGTCCCCCGCTGTGTCCCGCTGTGTCCCCCGCTGTTTCCTGCTGTGTCCCGCTGTGTCCCGCTGTGTCCCTGCTGTAACCCTCAGTGTCCCGGTGTGTCCCCGCTGTGTCCCGCTGTGTCCTCACTTTGTCCCACGCTGTGTTCCACTGGGTCCTCGCTGTGTCCCCCGCTGTGTCCCGTTGTGTCCCCAGCTGTGTACCCCGCTGTGTCCTCGCTGTATCGACCCTGTGTCCGTCTGGGTCCTGCTGTGTCCTCGTTGTGTTCCCCGCTGTGTCCCACTGTTTCCTGCTGTGTCCCCCTCTGTATCCCCCGCTGTGTACCGCTGTGTCCCCCTCTGTGTCCCGCTGTGTCCACTGCTGTGTCCCCCGCTGTGTCCCGCTTTTTCCTCCGCTGTGTCCCAATGTGTCCTCGCTGTGTCCTCCGCTGTGTTCTGCTGTGTCCTCGCTGTGTCCCCCGCTGTGTCCCGCTGTGTCCCCCACTGGGTCCCGCTATGTCTACTGCTGTGTCCCCGCTGTGTCCCGCTGTGTCCCGCTGTGTCCTCGCTGTGTCCCCCGCTGTGTCCCGTTGTGTCCCCTGCTGAGTACCCCGCTGTGTCCCGCTGTGTCCCCGCTGTATCGACGCCGTGTCCCGCTGGGTCCCGCTGGGTCCCCGCTGGGTCCCGCTGTGTACTGCTGTGTCCCCGCTGAGTCCCGCTGTGTCCCCGCTCTGTCCCGCTGTGTCCCCGCTGTATCGATGCTGTGTCCCGCTTGGTCCCGCTGTGTCCTCGCTGTGTTCCCCACTGTGAACCGCTGTGTACCCCTCTGTGTCCCCCTCTGTGTCCCGCTGTGTCCCCTGCTGTGTCCCGCTGTGTCCCCCGCTGTGTCCCAGCTGTGTCCCAGCTGTGTCCTGCTGTATACTGCTGTGTCTCCCGCTTAATCCCGCTGTGTCCCCGCTTTGTCCCGCTGTGTCCCCCCTGTGTTCCCTGCTGTATCCCACTGTGTCCCACTGTGTCCCCCGCTCTGTCCCCTGCTGTGTCCCACTGTGTCCCCCGCTGTGTCCTGCTGTGTCCACTGCTGTGTCCCCGCTGTGTCCCGCATTTTCCCCCGCTGTGTCCTGCTGTGTCCTCACTGTGCCCCCCACTGTGTCCCGCTGTGTCCTCGCTGTGTCTCCCGCTGTGTCCTTTTGTGTCCCGCTGTGTCCCGCTGTGTCCCTGCTGTGACCCTCAGTGTCCCGGTGTGTCCCCGCTGTGGCCCCGCTGTGTCCCGCTGTGTATACCCCGCTGTGTCCAGCTTTGTCCCCGCTGTGTCTCGCTGTTTCCGACACTCTGTCCCCCATTGTGTTCCGCTGTGTCCCCCGCTGTGTCCCGCTGTGTCCCGATGTGTACTCCACTGTGTCTCCGCAGGGTCACCGCTGTTTCCCACTGTGTCCCGCTGTGTTCCGTGGTGTCCCGCTTTGTCCCCCGCTGTGTCCGCCGCTGAGTCCCCGCAGTTTCCCCGCTGTTTCCCGCTGTGTCCTCGATGCGTCCCCCGCTGTGTCCCTCTGTGTCCCCGCTGTATCGACTCTGTGTCCCGCTGAGTTAAGCTGTGTCCCCGCTGTGTCCCAATGTGTGCTAGGTGTTTCCCCAGCTGTGTCCTGCTGTGACCCGCAGGGTCACCGTTGTTTCCCGCTGTGTCCCGCTGTGTTCTGGGGTGTCCCGTTTTATCCCCTGCTGTGTCCCCCACTGAGTCCCCGCTGTTTCCCAGCTGTGTCCCGCTGTGTCCTCGCTGTTTCCCCCGCTGTCTCCCGCTCTGTCTCCCGCTGTGTCTCATGCTTTGTCCCCGCTGTGTCCCACTGTGTGCCGCTGTGTCCCGCTGTGCCCCCAATATGTCCCGTTGTGTCCACAGCTGTGTACCACGCTGTGTAACGCTGTGTCCCCGCTGTATAATCGCTTGTCCCGCTGGGTCCCGCTGGGTCCTCGCTGTGTTCCCCGCTGTGTTCCGCTGTGTCCTCCGCTGTGTCCCCTGCTGTGTCCTCGCTGTGTCCCCTGGTGTGTGCCGCTGTGTCACCCGCTGTGTCCTGCTGTGTCCAGCTCGGTCCCTGCTGTGTCCCACTGTGTCCCGCTGTGTCCCCGCTGTGTGACCGCTGTGTCCCGCTGTGTCCCCCGCTTTGTCCCGCTGTGTCCCGCTGTGTCCCCGCTGTGTCCAGCTGTGTCCCGCTGTGTCCCCGCTGTGTGCCCAGCTGTGTCCCGCTGTGTACACCGCTGTGTCCATCTTTGTCACCGCTGCTTG
>NW_012304084.1:0-2975 GCF_000151885.1 Dipodomys ordii
GCAGGGACACAGCGAGGACACAGCGGGAAACAGCGTTGACACAGTGGGGGACAAAGCAGGAGACAGCGGGGGACACAGCGAGGACACAGCGGGACACAGCGGCGACACAGAGGGCTCTCATCGGGGGACACAGCGGGGGACAAAGAGGGACACCACGGGACACAGTGTGACACAGCGGGACACAGCGGGGACACTGCGGGGACACAGCAGGACAAAGCTGGGGACACAGCGGGACACAGCATCACACAGCAGGTTTCACAGCTGGGGACACAAAGGGACACTTCGGGGGCCACAGCGAGGAAACAGCGGAACACAGCGTGAGACACAGCGAGGACACATGGGGACACAGCGGGACACAGCGGGACACATCAGGGACACAGAAGTAGACACAGAGGGACACAGCGGGGGACACAGAGGGACACAGCGGGGTACACACCTGGGGACACAACGGGACACAGCAGGGAACACAACGAGGACACAGCGGAACACAGCGTGGGACACAGCGAGGACACAGCGGGAAACAGCAGGGACACAGCGGGGACTCAGCGGGGGACACAGCGTGGGACAAAGCGGGACACCACGGAACACAGCGGGGGACACAGGGAGGACACAGCGGGGGACACAGCGGGACACAGCGGGGACTCACCGGGGGACACAGCGGGGGAGAAACTGGGACACCACGGGACACAGTGGGACACAGCGGGACACAGTGGGGACACTGTGGGAACATAGTGGGACACAGCGGAGTACACAGCTGGACACAGCGGGACACAGCGGGATACAGTGGCACACACCGGGGCAAAGCGTGAGACACAGCGGGGAACAGAGCGGGAGACAGCGGGGGACACAGCGAGGACACAGAAGGACACAGTGGAGACACAGCGGGGACTCAGCGGGGGACACAGCGGGGGACAAAGCGGGACACAGCGGGGGACACAGCGGAACACAGTGGGGGACAGAGCGTGGGACACAGCGAGACACAGCGGGGACAAAGCTGGACACAGCGGGCCCACAGCGGGGACACTGAGGGTCACAGCAGGGTCACAGCAGGGACACAGCGGGACACAGCAGGACACAGCGGGGGACACAGCGGGACACAACAGAACACAGTGGGACACAGCGGGAAACAGCAGTGACCCTGCAGGGACACAAGGGGACACAGCGGGGGACACAGCGGGACACAGCAGTGGACACAGCGGAACACAGTGGGGGACAGAGCGTGGGACACAGCGAGACACAGCGGGGACAAAGCTGGACACAGCGGGGCCACAGCGGGGACACAGGGACACTGAGGGACACAGCAGGGACACAGTGGGACACAGCGGGACACAGTGAGGACACAGCGGGGCACAGTTTGGAAAAAAGTGGGACAGAGCGGGGACACAGCAATGGACACAGAGGGACACAGCGGGGGACACAGCGGAACACAGCGAGGGACACAGCGGGGGACACAGCGGGACACAGTGGGACACAGCGGGGGACACAGGTGGGACACAGTGGGACACAGCGGGGACACAGAGGACTCAGCGGGGGACACAGCGGGACACAGCGGACACAGCGGGGAACACAGCGGGACACAACGGGACACATCGGGGTACACAGCAGGCACAGCTGGGAACACAGCGGGGGACACAGCGGGACACAATGGAGAACACAGCGAGGACCCAGCGGGACCCAGCGGGACACAGCGTCGATACAGTGGGGACAAATCGGGACACAGCGGGTTACACAGCTGGGGACACAAAGGGACACAGTGGGGGACACAGCGAGGACAAAGCGGAACACAGTGTGGGACACAGCGAGGACATAGCGGGACACAGCGAGACACAGCGGGGACACAGCAGGGACACAGCAGGGACACAGCGGGGGACACAGCGGGACACAACGGGACACAGTGGGGGACACAGCAGGACACAGCGGGGGACACAGCGGGACACAACGGGGAACACAGTGAGGACACAGCGGGACCAGGTGGGACACAGCGTCGATACAGCGGGGACACAGCGGGACACAGCGCGGTACACAGCTGGGGACACAAAGGGACACAGTGGGGGACACAGCGGGACACAGCGAGACACAGTGGGACACAGACAGGACAAAGCGTGAGACACAGCGTGGGACAGAGCGGGAGACAGCGGAGGACACAGCGAGGACACAGCGGGACACAGCGGGGACACAGCGAGGACTCAGCGGGGGACACAGAGGGGGACAAAGCGGGACACCACGGAACACAGCGGGACACAGCGGGAAAAAGCGGGTTACACATCTGGGGACACAATGGGACACATCGGGGGACACACGGAGGACACAGCGGAACACAGTGTTGGACACAGCGAGGACACAGCGGGACACAGCGGGACAGAGCGGAAGACACAGCGGGACACAGCGGGGGACACAGCGAGGACACAGCGGGACCCAGCGGGACACAGCGTCGATACAGCAGGGACACAGCGGGACACAGTGGGGTACACAGCTGGGGAAACAACGGGACACAGCAGGGGACACAGCGAGGACACAGCGGAACACAGCGTGGGACACAGCGAGGACACAGCGGGTCACAGCGAGACACAGCGGGGACACAGCAGGGACACAGCAGGGACACAGCTGGGGAGACAGCAGGACACAACGTGACACAGCGGGGGACACAGCAGGACACAGCGGGGGACACAGCGGGGGACACAGAGGGACACAACGGGGAACACAGCGAGGACACAGCGGGACCGAGTGGGACACAGCGTCGATACAGCAGGGACACAGCGGGACACAGCGCGGTACACAGCTTGGGACACAAAGGGACACAGTGGGGGACACAGCGGGACACAGTGAGACACAGTGGGACACAGTGGGGACAAAGCATGAGACACTGCTTGGGACAGAGCGGGAGACAGCGGGGGACACAGCGAGGACACAGCGGGACACAGCGGGGACACAGTGGGGTCTCAGCGTGGAACACAGCGTGGGAAAAAGCGGACAGC
>NW_012304085.1:0-2975 GCF_000151885.1 Dipodomys ordii
TGTCTCCCGTTTTGTCCCTGCTGTGCCCCACTGTGTCCAGCTGTGTCCCGCTGTGTCCCGCTGTGACCCCCACTGTGTCCCATTGTGTCAACAGCTGTGTACCCCGCTGTGTCCCGCTGTGTCCCCGCTGTATCGTCGCTGTGTCCCTCTGGGTCCTGCTGTGTCTCTCTCTGTGTTCCCCACTGTGAACCGCTGTGTCTCCCGCTGTGTCCCTCGCTGTGACCCCCGCTGTGTCCCGCTGTGTCCTGCTGTGTCCCCCGCTGTGTCCTTGCTGTGTCCCCGCTGGGTCCCGCTGGGTCCCACAGTGTCCCCCGCTGAGTCCGATTGTGTCAACGCTGTGTCCCGCTGTGTCCCCACTCTATCGACTCTGTGTCCCGCTGGGTCCCGCTGGGTCCTCTCTTTGTTCCCCGCTGTGTCCCGCTGTGTCCCCCGATGTGTCTCTCGCTGTGTCCCGCTGTGTCCCCGCAGGTTCACCGCTGTTTCACGCTGTGTCCTGCTGTGTTCCGTGGTTTCCCGCTTTGTCCCCCGCTGTGTCCCGCTGTGTCCACTGCTGGGTCCCCGCTTGGTCCCGCTGTGTCTCGCTGTTTCCCGCTGTGTCCTCGCTTTTTCCCATGCTGTGTTCCCCTGTGTCCTCTCTGTGTCCCCCGCTGTGTCCCGCTGTGTCCCTGCTGTGTCCCCCGCTGTGTCCCCCGCTGTGTCCTGCTGGGTCCCTCTGTGTCCCCGCTGTGTCTCCGCTGTGTCCCGCTGTGTCCCCCGCTGTGTCCCCGCTGTGTCCCGCTGTGTCCCCCGCTGTGTCCCTCTGTGTCCCGCTGTGTCCCCTGCTGTGTCCCGCTGTGTCCCCCGCTGTGTCCTGCTGTGTCCACTGCTGTGACCCCGTTGTGCCTTGCTGTGTCCCACTGTGTCCCCCACTGTCCCCCGCTGTGTCCTTGCTGTGTCCCTCTGTGTCCCGCTGTGTCCCAAAGTGTCCCCAGCTGTGTCCCGCTGTGTCCTCGCTGTGTCACCCGCTGTGTCCTTCTTTGTCCCTGCTGTGTACCCCGCTGTGTCCCGCTGTGTCCCCCACTGTGTCCCGCTGTGTCCCCTGCTGTGTCCCCACTGTGTCACACTTTGTTTCGCTGTGTCCGGCTGTGTCCTCGCTCTGTCTCCCTCAGTGTCCACCTGTGTCACGCTCTGTCCCCTCTGTGTCCCTCTGTGTCCAGCTCTGTCCCCGCTGTGTGTTTGCTGTGTCCCGCTGTGTACCCTTCTGTGTCCAGCTGTGTCCCCTCTGTGTCCCGCTGTGTCCATTCTCTGTCCCCCACTGTCCACCGCTGTGTCTCCTGGCTGTGTCCCGCAATGTCCCCGCTGTGTCCCGCTGTGTCCAGCTGTGTCCTCGCTGTGTCCTCTGCTGTCTCCCGCTTTGTCCCACGCTGTGTCCTACTGTGTCCCATGTGTCCCTGCTGTGTCCCCCGCTGTGTCCCGCTGTGTCCCGCTGTGTCCCATGCTGTGACCTGCTGTGTCCCGCTGTGTCCCCGCTGTGTCCCCGCTGTGTCCCGCTGTGTCCCCCGATGTGTCCCGCTGGGTCCCGCTGTGTCCCCTGCTGTGTCCCGCTGTGTCCCCGCAGGTTCACCGCTGTTTCACGCTGTGTCCTGCTGTGTTCCGTGGTGTCCCGCTTTGTCCCCCGCTGTGTCCCGCTGTGTCCACAGCTGGGTCCCCGCTGTGTCCCGCTGTGTCTCGCTGTGTCCCGCTGTGTCCTCGCTTTGTCCCATGCTGTGTTAAGCTGTGTCCTCCCTGTGTCCCCCGCTGTGTCCCGCTGTATCCCCCGCTGTTCCCCGCCGTGTCCCGCTGTGTCCCGCTGGGTCCCCCGCTGTGTCCCACTGTGTCCCCCGCTGTGCCCCGCAGTGTCCCGCTGTGTCCCGCTCTGTCCCCCACTGTGTCCCCCGCTGAGTCCTCTATGTGTCGCCGCTGTGTCCCGCTGTGTCCTCGCTGTGTCCCCTGCTGTCTCCCGCTTTGTCCCACGCTGTGTCCCGCTGTGTCCCGCTGTGTCCTCGCTGTGTCCCCCGCTGTGTCCTGCTGTGTTCCCGCTGTGTCCCAAGCTGTGTCCCACTGTGTCCCGCTGTGTGCCCCGCTGTGTCCCACTATGTTCCCGCAGTGTCCCCGCTGTGTTCCCGCTGTGTCCTCGCTGTGTTCCCCGCTGTGTCCCCCGCTGTGTCTCGCTGTGTCTACTGCTGTGTCCCCACTGTGTCCCGCTGTGTCTCGCTGTGTCCCGCTTTGTCCTCGCTGTTTCCCACGCTGTGTTCTGCTGTGTCCTCGCTGTGTCCCCCGCTGTGTCCCGTTGTGTACCCAGCTGTGTCCCGCTGTGTCACCGCTGTGTCCCGCTGTGTCCTCGCTGTGTCCCCCGCTGTGTCCCGCTTTGTCCCTGCTGTGTACCTCGCTCTGTCCCTCTGTGTCCCCTGCTGTGTCCTGCTGTGTCCCCTGCTGTGTCCCCACTGTGTCACGCTGTGTTTCGCTGTGTCCGGCTGTGTCCTCGCTCTGTCTCCCTCAGTGTCCAACTGTGTCCTCCCTGTGTCCCCCGCTGTGTCCCGCTGAGTCCCCTGCTGTGTCCCGCTGTGTCCCGCTGTGTCACGCTCTGTCCCCACTGTGTCCCTCTGTGTCCAGCTCTGTCCCTGTTGTGAGTCCGCTGTGCCCCGCTGTGTACCCTTCTGTGTCCAGCTGTGTCCCCTCTGTGTCCCGCTGTGTCCCTTCTCTTTCCCCCGCTGTCTACCGCTGTGTCCCCCGGCTGTGTCCCGCAGTGTCCCCGCTGTGTCCCGCTGTGTCCTACTGTGTCCCGTGGTGTCCCGCATTTTCCCCTCTATGTCCCCTGCTGAGTCCCCTCTGTGTCCCCGCTGTGTCCAGCTGTGTCCTCGCTGTGTCCTCCGCTGTCTCCCGCTTTGTCCCACGCTGTGCCTACTGTGTCCCACATGTGTCCCTGCTGTGTCCCCCGCTGTGTCCCGCTGTGTCCT
>NW_012304086.1:0-2975 GCF_000151885.1 Dipodomys ordii
ACAGCGGGACACAGCGGTGGACACAACGGGGGACACAGCGGGACACAGCGGGGAACACAGCGAGGACACAGCGGGACACAGCGGGAAACACTGCGAGGTCACAGCGGGGGACAAAACGGGACAACATGGGACACAGTGTGACAGAGTGGGACACAGCGCGGACACTGCAGGGGCACAGCTGGACAAAGGGGGCGACACAGTGAGACACAGCGGGGGACACAGCGGGACACAGCAGGGGACACAGAGGGGTACACAGCGGGACACAGCCGGAAACACAGCACGGACACAGCGGGACACACCGGGACACAGCGTCAATACAGCGGGGACAGAGAGGGTCACAGCAGGGACACAGCGGGACACAGCGGGACACAGCGGGGGACACAGCGGGACACAGCGGGGACACAGCGGGACACAGCGGGACACAGCGGAACACAGCGTGGGACACAGGGAGGAAACAGCAGGACACAGCAGGACACAGCGGGGACAGAGCGGGACACAGTCGGACACAGCGGGACACAGCGGGGAACACAGCGGGACACAGCGGGGGACCCAGCGAGGACATAGCGGGACACAGCGGGGGACACAGCGAGGACACAGCGGTGGACACAACGGGGCACACAGCAGGACACAGCGGGGAACACAGCGAGGACACAGCGGGACACAGTGGGAAACACTGCGAGGTCACAGCGGGGGTCAAAGTGGGACAACACGGGACACAGTTTGACACAGTGGGACACAGCGGGGACACTGCAGGGGCACAGCGGGGCAAAACGGGCGACACAGCGGGACACAGTGGGACACAGCGGGGGAAACAGCGGGACCCAGCAAGGAACACAGCGTGACACAGCGGGACCCAGCAAGACACAGCGTCGATACACCGGGGACACAGTGTTACACAGCGTGGTACCCAGCTGTGGACACAATGGGACAGAGTGGGGGCACAGCGAGACACTGCGGGACACAGCAGGGAACACAGTGGGACACAGCGCAACACAGCAGGGAACAGAGAGGGAGACAGCGGGGGACACAGCGAGGACACACCGGGACACAGCAGTGACACAGCGGGGATTCAGTGGGGGTCGCAACGGGGGACAAAGAGGGACACCACGGAACACAGCGGGACACAGCGGGAAACAGCAGTGACCCCGCGGGGACACGGTGGGACACAGCGGGGGACACAGCGCAACACAGCGGGGGACAGAGCGAGGACACATTGGGACACATTGGGACACAGCGGGACTCAGCGGGGGACACAGCTGTACACAGTGGGACAAAGCGGGACACAGCGGGGACACAGCAGAGACACAGCCGGGGACACAGCGGGACACAGCGGGGGACACAGGGATGACACAGCGGGACCCAGCGGGACCTAGCATCGATACAGCCGGGACACAGTGGGACACAGTGGGGTACACAGCTGGGGACACAGGGAGGACACAGCAGGACACAGCGGGACACAGCTGGGGACACAGCGGGGACACAGCGGGACACAGCGGAACACAGCGGGAGACAAAGCCGGAGACAGCGGGGGACACAGCGAGGACACAGGGGGACACAGCGGCGACACAGGGGGGACTCAGCGGGGGACACAGCGTGGGACAAAGTGGGACAACACGGGACACAGTGTTACACAGCGGGACACAGCGGGGACACTGCGGGACACAGCAGGACAAAGCGGGGGACAAAGTGGGACACAGCGGGCCACAGCGGGGGACACAGTGGGGGACAGCGGAGAGAGAGAGATTGGCCACAGCGAAACACAGCGGTGACACAGCTGGACACAGCGGGGTACACAGCGGGACACAGCGGGCACACAGCGAGGACACAGCGTCGATACAGCGGGGACACAGTGAGACACAGCGGGGAACACAGGAAGGAAACAGCGGGACCCAGTGGGACACAGAGTCGATACAGCAGGACACAACGTGGTACACAGCTAGGAACACAACGGGACACAGCGGGGGACACAGCGAGGACACAGCGGGAAATAGCGGGACACAGCGGGGGACAAAGCGGGACCCAGCGGGAGACCCAGCGAGGACACAGCAGGACACAGCGGGACACAGCGTCGATACAGCGGGCACACAGCGTTACACAGCGTGGTACACAGCTGTGGACACAACGGGACACAGTGGGGGCACAGCGGGACACAGCGGGACACAGTGGGACACAGTGGGTACAAAGCGTGAGACACAGAGGGGGACAGAGCTGGAGACAGCGGGGGACACAGCCAGGATACAGCGGGACACAGCGTCGATACAGCGGGCACACAGTGAGACACAGCGTGGTACACACTGTGGACACAACGGGACACAGTGGGGGCACAGCCGGACACAGCGGGACACAGTGGGACACAGCGGGGACAAAGCGTGAGACACAGCAGGGGACAGAGAGGAAGACAGTAGGGGACACAGCGAGGAAACAGCGGGACACAGCGGTGACACAGCGGGGACTCAGCGGGGGACACAGTGGGACACAGCGGGGGACACAGCGGGACACAGCGCGGGACCCTGCGGGACACAGTGTGGGACAGAGCGTGGGACACAGCGAGACACAGCGGGGACAAAGCTGGACACAGCGAGGTACACAGAGGGACACAGCAGGGACACAGCGGGGAAACAGCGTGACACAAAAGGACACAGCTGGACACAGCGGGGTACACAGCGGGACACAGCGGACACACAGCGGGAACAGAGAGGGACACAGCGGGACACAGCGGGGACAGAGCATGACACAGTCGGACACAGCGGGACACAGCGGGGGACACAGCGGGACACAGTGGGGGACCTAGTGAGGACACAGCGGCACACAGCGGGGGACACAGCGAGGACACAGCGGTGGACACAACGGTGGACACAGCGGGGGACACAGCGTGGACACAGCGGGACACAGCGGGAAACAATGCGAGGTCACAGCTGGAGACAAAGCGGGACAACATGGGACACAGTGTGACACAGTGGGACACAGCGGGGATG
>NW_012304087.1:0-2975 GCF_000151885.1 Dipodomys ordii
TACAAGCGGGAGACCCCATTGGGACACAACCGGGACCAAAGGGAGGACTCATCTGGATCACTAGCAAGGCTCAAATGCGGGGTACCCTGCGGACACAGATGGACCCATGGGGGTACCCCAGCGGGGACACAGTGGGGGACCCAGTGAGGACACAGCGGGACACAGCAGGGGACACAGCGAGGTCACAGCGGGGGACACAGTGGGGGACAAAGCGGGACACAGCGGGGAACACAGTGAGGACACAGCGGGTCACAGCGGTGGTCACAGCGAGGTCACAGCGGGGGACACAGCGGGACACAGCGGGGATCACAGCGAGGACACAACGGCATCCAGCAGGACACAGCGTCGATACAGCGGGGACACAGGGTTACACAGCGTGGTACCCAGCTGTGGACACAACGGGACAGAGTGGGGGCACAGCGAGACACAGCAGGACACAGCGAGGACACAGCGGGACACATTGGTGACACAGCGGGGAAAACAGCAGGACAAAGCAGCGGACACAGCGGGGGACACAGCGCGACACAGCAAGACATAGCAGGGACACAGCAGTAGACACATCGGGACATAGCGGGGGACACAGCTGGGGACACAACGGGACACAGCGGTGGACACAGCGAGGACACAGCAGGACCCACCGGGACCCAGCGGGGGACACAGCAAGGACACAGCAGGACACAGTGGGGGACACAGCGAGGACACAGCGGGTGACACAGCGGGACACAGCGGGGAACACAGCGAGGACACAGCGGGACCCAGCGGGACACAGCGTCGATACAGCGGGCACACAGTGTTACACAGCCAGACACAGCGGGACACAGTGGGACACAGCGGGGACAAAGCGTGAGACACAGCGAGGGACAGAGCGAGATACAGCGGGGAACACAGCGAGGACACAGCGGAACACAGCGTAGTACACATCTGTTTACACAACGGGACACAGTGGGGGCACAGCCGGACACAGCGGGACACAGTGGGACACAGCGGGGACAAAGCATGAGACACAGCAGGGGACAGAGAGGGAGACAGCAGGGGTCACAGCGAGGAAACAGCGGGACACAGCGGTGACACAGCGGGGACTCAGCGGGGGACACAGCGGGACACAGCGGGGGACACAGCGAGGATCCAGCGGGACCCAGCGGGACACAGCGTAGGTACAGCGGGCACACAGCGTTACACAGCGTGGTACACAGCTGTGGACACAACGAAATACAGTGGGGGCACAGCGGGACACAGCGGGACACAGTGGGACACAGCGGGGACAAAGCGTGAGACATAGCGGGGGACAGAGCGGGATACAGCGGGGGTCACAGCGAGGACACAGCGGGACACAGAGGGGACTCAGCGGGGGACACAGCGGGAGACAAAGAGGGACACCACGGAACACAGCGGGACACAGCGGGAAACAGCAGTGACCCTGCGGGGACACAGTGGGACACAGCTGGGGACACAGCGGGACACAGAGGTGGACAGGGCAGGAAACAGAGGTGGACAGAGCATGGGACACAGCAAGACACAGCAGGGACAAAGCTGGACACAGCGGGGTACACAGAGGGACACAGCGGGAACGCAGCGGGGAAACAGCGTGACACAGCAGGACACAGCGGGACACAGCGGGGGACACAGCAGTACACAGCAGGACAAAGCGGGACACAGCGGGGACACAGCAGAGACACAGCGGGGGACACAGAGGGACAGAGTGGGGTACACAGCTGGGGACACAGCGAGGACACAGCGGGACAGAGTGGGACACATCGGGGACACTGCGGGAACATAGCAGGACACAGCGGCGTACACAGCAGGACACAGCGGGACACAGCTGGGGACATAGCGGGGACACAGCGGGACACAGCAGAACACAGCCGGAGACAAAGCGGAAGACAGCGGGGCACACAGCGAGGACTCAGGGGGACACAGAGGCGACACAGAGGGGACTCAGCGGGGGACACAGCGTGGGACAAATTGGGACACCACGGGGCACAGTGTTACACAGCGGGACACAGCGGGGACACTGCGGGACACAGCAGGAAAAAGCGGGGGACACAGCGGGACACAGCGGGACACAGCGGGGCACACAGCGGGGGACAGCGGAGACAGAAAGTGGCCACAGCGAGACACAGCGGTGACACAGCTGGACACAGCGGGGTACACAGCAGGACACAGCGGGCACACAGCGGGGACACAGCGGGACACAGCGGGACACAGCGTGGACACAGCGGGACAAAGCGGGAGACACAGCGGGACACAGCAGGCACACAGCGGGGACACAGTGGGACCCAGCGGGAGACAGCAGGGGACACAGCGAGGACACAGCGGGGGACACAGCGGGACACAGTGGGGGACCCAGTGTGGACACAGCGGGACACAGCAGGGGACACAGCGAGGACACAACGGGGGACACAGCGGGGAACACAGCGAGGACACAGCGGGACACAGCAGGACACAGCGTCGATAAAGCGGGGACACAGCGTTACATAGCGTGGTACACAGCTGTGGACACAACGGGACACAGTGGGGGCACAGCCGGACACAGCGGGACACAGTGGGACACAGCGGGGACAAAGCGTGAGACACAGCGGGGGACAGAGAGGGAGACAGCAGGGGACACAGCGAGGAAACAGCGGGACACAGCGGTGACACAGCGGGGACAAGGCGGGGGACACAGCGGGACACAGCGGGGACAGAGCAGGACAGAGCATGACACAGCGAGGACACATTGGGCCACAGCGAGGTACACAGCTGGGGACACAACGGGACACAGCGGGGGACACAGCGAGGACACAGCGGGACACAGCGGGACACAGCGGAACACTGCGGGAACATAGCGGGACACAGCGGGGTACACAGCGGGACACAGCGGGTCACAGCTGGGGACATAGCGGGGACACAGCGGGACACAGCGGGGGACACAGCGAGGACACAGCGTGACACAGCGGAACACAGCGGGGGACAAAGCGGGAGACAGCGGGGGATGA
>NW_012304088.1:0-2975 GCF_000151885.1 Dipodomys ordii
TCTCCTATTTCTGCTTCTACTTCTGCTTCTTCTGATTCTCTTGCTTCTCCTTCTTGTTCTCCTTCTGTTTCTGCTTCTTTTTCTGCTTCTGCTTCTCCTTCTGCTGCTCCTTCTCCTTTTCCTTCTTCTCCTTCTCCCACTGCTTCTGCTTCTGCTTCTTTTGCTTCTCCTGCTTCTCTTTCTCCTTCTCCTTCTGCTTCTGCTTCTCCTTCTGCTTCTGCTTCTGCTCTTCTCCTTCTTCTGTTTCTTTTGCTTCTGCTTCTTCTGCTTCTTCTTCTTCTGTTTCTACTTCTGCTACTCCTTCTTCTCCTTCTCTTTCTGCTTCTACTTCTGCTTCATCTGTTTTTCCTACTTCTCTTTCTTGTTCTCCTTTTTCTGCTTCTCTTTCTGCTTCTGCTTCTCCTTTTACTGCTCCTTCTCCTTCTCCTTTTTCTGCCTCTCCCACTGCTTCTGTTTCTGCTTCTTTTGCTTATTCTTTTTCTCCTCTTCTGCTTCACCTGGTTCTGCTTCTTCTGCTTCTACTGCTTCTCCTTATGCTTCTCCTTATGCTTCTTCTTCTTCTTCTTCTTCTTCTTCTCCTTCTTCTTCTCTTTCTTTTGTTTCTGTTTTCCTGATTCTTCTGCTTCTCCTGCTTCTCTTTCTGTTTTCCTTCTGTTTCTGCTTCTCCTTCTGCTTCTGCTTCTTCTCCTTCTTCTGTTTCTTCTGCTTCTGCTTCTCCTGCTTCTGCTTCTCCTGCTTCTCGTTCTACTTCCCTTTCTGCTTCTCTTTCTGCTTCTCTTTCTCCTTCTTCTGCTTCTCCTTCTGCTTCTTCTTCTCCTTCTGATTCTGCTTCCGCTTCAATTTCTCCTTCTGCTTCTCAATCTGCTTCTGCGTCTTCTGTTTCTTCTGCTACTGCTTCTCCAGCTTCTCCTACTTCTCTTGCTGCTTCTCCTTCTGCGTCTCTTTCTACTTTTGCTTATCCTTTTTCTTCTCCTACCCCTAATCCTTCTCTTTCGCCTTCGACGTCTTCTTCTTCTGCTTCTCCTGCTGCTTCTGCTTCTGCTTATTCTACTATTTCTGTTTGTTCTGCTTCTGCTTCAGATTGTGCTTCTTCTGTTTCTCCTGCTTCAGATTCTGCTTCTGCTTATTCGGCTTCTCCTGTTTCTTCTGCTTCTGCTTCTCCTGCTTCTTCTGCTTCTCCTGCTTCTCTTTTGCTTCTCCTTCTGCTTCTGCTTTTCCTTCTGCTTCTGCTTCTGCTCTTCTCCTTCTTCTGTTTCTTATGCTTCTGTTTCTTCTTCTTCTTCTTCTTCTTCTTCTTCTTCTTCTTCTTCTTCTTCTTCTTCTTCTTCTTCTTCTTCTTCTGTTTCTTCTGATTCTACTTCTGCTTCTCGTTCTTCTCCTCTTTCTGCTTCTACTTCTGCTTCTTCTGCTTCTCCTTCTTGTTCTCCTTCTGTTTCTGATTCTCTTTCTGCTTCTGTTTCTCCTTCTGCTTCTCCTTCTCCTTTTCCTCTTCTGCTTCTCCCACTGCTTCTGCTTCTGCTTCTTTTGCTTATTCTTTTTCTTCTGCTTCTGCTTCTCCTGCTTCTGCTTCTTCTGCTTCTACTGCTTCTCCTTATACTTCTCCTTATGCTTCTCCTTATGCTTCTCCTTATGCTTCTTCTTCTTCGTCTTCTTCTCTTTCTTCTGCTTCTGCTTTTCCTGCTTCTTCTGCTTCTCCTGCTTCTCTTTCTGCTTCTCATTCTGCTTCTGCTTCTCTTTCTGCTTCTCCTATTGCTTCTGCGGCTCTTCCTTCTCCTTCTCCTTCTTCTACTTCTCCTTCTGCTTCTGCTTCTTCTACTTCTCCTGCTTCTCTTTCTGCATCTTCTTCTGCTTCTGCTTCTCTTTCTGATGTTTCTTCTGCTTCTGCTTCTCCTTCTGCTTCTTCTGCTTCTCCTTCTGTTTCTCCTTCTCCTTCTCGTTCTTCTGCTTTCCTTCTGCTTCTCCTTCTGCTTCTGCTGCAACTGCTACTGCTTCTGCTTCTTCTGTTTCTTCTGCTTCTCCTTCTGCTTTTGATTCTCTTTCTGCTTCTGCTTCTGCTTCTACTTCAGCTTCTCATTCTGCTTCTCCAGATTCGGCTTCTTCTGCTTCTCCTGCTTCTCCTTCTGCTTCAGGTTCTGCTTCTGCTTCTTCGGATTCTTATGCTTCTGCTTCTCCTGCTTCTGCTTCTTCTGCTTCCCCTCTTTATCTTTCCGCTTCTCCTTCTGTTTCTGCTTCTCCTTCTGCTTCTGCTTCTGCTTCTTGTCCTTCTCCTGTTTCTTCTCCTTCTGCTTCTCCTGCTTCTGCTTCTTCTGCTTTTCCTGCTTCTCTTTCTGCTTCTCCTTCTGCTTCTGCTCCTTCTCCTTCTTCTGTTTCTTCTTCTTCTGCTTCTCCCGCTTGTGCTTCTCCTGCTTCTCGTGCTTTTCGTTCTGCTTCTCTTCGTCGGCTTCTCTTTCTATTTCTGCTTCTGCTTCTTCTGATTCTGATTCTTCTCCTTCTTCTTCTCCTTCTGCTTCTGCTTCTTCTTCATCTCCTGCTTCTCCTTCTGCATCTCCTTCTGCTTGTGCTTTTCCTTCTGCTTCTTCTTCTGCTCTGGCTTCTCCTTCTCCTTCTTCTGCTTCTCCGTCTGCTTCTGTTTCTTCTGCTTTTCCTGCGTCTCTTTCTGCTTCTCCTTCTGTTTCTCCTTCACGTTCTTCTGCTATTCCTTCTGCTTCTCTTTCTGGTTCTGCATCTTCAGCTTCTTCTGCTACTGATTCTGCTTCTTCTGTTTCTTCTGCTTCTCCTTCTGCTTTTGCTTCTCTTTCTGCTTCTGCTTCTCCTTCTGGTTCTCCTTCTTCTTCTCCAGATTCTGTTTCTTCTGCTTCTCCTGTTTCTCCTTCTGCTTTAGGTTCTGCTTTTGCTTCTTCGGCTTCTGCTTCTATTTCTGCTTCTCCTTCTGTTTCTGCTTCTCTATAATGCTTCTGCTTCTTCTCCTTCTTCTA
>NW_012304089.1:0-2975 GCF_000151885.1 Dipodomys ordii
ATTAAGAATGAAACCAAGCCTCTTGCTATGTTGACTAGGGTACGTTTTCCCCAAGGACAAGCATTAGCAAACACTGTCCCCGCACATGGAATGCAACTCAGAAGACAGAGTACGAGACGCTCCTAGCAAATGTCACCACTGACAGTCAACCCATCTTTTGAGATGATTTTGCTCAGGAAGTCCAGTTTTTACCTCGTACAGGACAGTTGGGAGTGCAAGGATACGGATGTAGAAATGTGAACACAGAGAAAAGCTATCATCTGACTGGGAATGTGGCTCAGTGGTAGAGTGCTTACGCTGCATGCATGAGGCCAGGGCTTCGATTCGTGAGCACCACATAAGCAGAAAAAGCTGGAAGTGGCGGTGTGGCTCAAGTGGTAGAGTGCTAGCCTTGAGCTGAAGAGCTCAGGGAAAATGCCCAGGCGCAGAGTTCAGGCCCCACAACCAAACAAAAGAGAGAGAGACAGAGAAAGCTTATCAGTCTATCCAGTTCTATGAAGTCGAAATACTGCAGTATGAATATGTCAGGAATATGGCTATTTCTGTTGTAGTAGCGGAAGAAGAGATGGAGGCCTCAGAAGCACATGTAGAATCTTGTGTAGAAGCAGAAGAACCAGAGTTTCCCTCCACAGAATCAGAAGAAATAGAAATCCCAGAAGAAGCAGAAGCAGAAAGAGAAGCAGAAACAGAACGAGAAGCAAAAAAAGAAGCAGTAGAAGCAGAAGAAGCAAAAGCAGAACCTAAAGCAGAAGGAGAAGCAGGAGAAGCAGAAGAAGCAGAATATGCAGAAGAAGAAGGAGAACCAGAAGGAGAAGCAGAAGCAGAAAGAGAAGCCAAAGCAGAAGGAGAAGCAGAAGGAGAAGCAGAAGAAACAGAAGAAGCAGACTCAGTAGCAGATGTAGCTGAAGATGCAGAACCAGAAAGAGAAGCAGAAGGAATAGCAGAACACGAGAAGGAGAAACAGAAGGAGAAGCAGAAGGAGACGCAGGAAAAGCAGAAGAAACAGAAGCAGACGGAGAAGAAGGAGGAGAAGCCGAAACAGAAGAAGAAGCAGAAGGAAAAGCACAAGCAGAAGGAGATGCAGAAGGAGAAGCAGGAGATGCAGAAGAAGCAGAAGCAGAACAGAAGAAGAAGGAGAAGAATCAGAATCAGAAGAAGCAGAAGCAGAAATAGAAAGAGAAGCCGACGAAGAGAAGCAGAACGAGAAGCAGGAGAAGCAGGAGAAGCACAAGCGGGAGAAGCAGAAGAAGAAGAAACAGAAGAAGGAGAAGGAGCAGAAGCAGAAGGACAAGCAGAAAGAGAAGCAGGAAAAGCAGAAGAAGCAGAAGCAGGAGAAGCAGAAGGAGAAGAAACAGGAGAAGGACAAGAAGCAGAAGCAGAAGGAGAAGCAGAAACAGAAGGAGAAGCAGAAAGAGAAAGAGGGGAAGCAGAAGAAGCAGAAGCAGGAGAAGCAGAAGCATAAGAATCCGAAGAAGCAGAAGCAGAACCTGAAGCAGAAGGAGAAGCAGGAGAAGCAGAAGAAGCCGAATCTGGAGAAGCAGAATGAGAATCTGAAGTAGAAGCAGAAGCAGAAGCAGAAAGAGAATCAAAAGCAGAAGGACAAGCAGAAGAAACAGAAGAAGCAGAAGCAGTAGCAGTTGCAGCAGAAGCAGAAGGAGAAGCAGAAGGAAAAGCAGAAGAACGAGAAGGAGAAGGAGAAACAGAAGGAGAAGCAGAAGGAGAAGCAGAAGGAGAAGCAGAAGAAGCAGAAGGAGAAGCAGAAGGAGAAACAGAAGCAGAAGAAACATCAGAAAGAGAAGCAGAAGCAGAAGAAGATGCAGAAGGAGAAGCAGGAGAAGCAGAAGAAGCAGAAGCAGAAGGAGAAGTAGAAGAAGGAGAAGGAGAAGGAAGAGCCGCAGAAGCAATAGGAGAAGCAGAAAGAGAAGCAGAAGCAGAATGAGAAGCAGAAAGAGAAGCAGTAGAAGCAGAAGAAGCAGGAAAAGCAGAAGCAGAGGAAAGAGAAGAAGACGAAGAAGAAGAAGAAGCATAAGGAGAAGCATAAGGAGAAGTATAAGGAGAAGCAGTAGAAGCAGAAGAAGCAGAAGCAGGAGAAGCAGAAGCAGAAGAAAAAGAATAAGCAAAAGAAGCAGAAGCAGAAGCAGTGGGAGAAGCAGAAGAAGAGAAGGAGCAGCAGAAGGAGAAGTTGAAGCAGAAAGAGAAGCAGAAACAGAAGGATAACAAGAAGGAGAAGCAGGAGAACCAGAAGAAGCAGGAGAAGAAGAAGCAGAAGAAACAGGAGAAGCCGAAGAAGCAGAAGCAGAATCTGAAGCAGAAGGAGAAACAGAAGAAGCACAATCTGAAGCAGAAGCAGAAGAAAAAGAAATAGTAGAATAAGCAGAAGCAGAAGCACCAGGACAAGCAGAAGAACAAGAAGGAGAAGGCGAAAGAGAAGGATTAGGAGTAGGAGAAACAAAAGGATAAGCTGAAACAGAAAGAGACGCAGAAGGAAAAGCAGCACGAGAAGGAGGAGAAGCAGGAGAAGCAGAAGCAAGAGAAGCAGAAGAAACAGAAGAACGCAGAAGCAGAATGAGAAGCAGAAGGAGAAATTGAAGCAGAAGGAGAAGCAGAAGAAGGAGAAGGAGAAGCAGAAAGAGAAGCAGAACGAGAAGCAGGAGAAGCAGAAGCAGGAGAAGCAGAATCAGAAGAAGGAGAAGAAGCAGAAGCAGAAGGAAAAGGAGAAAGAGAAGCAGAAGAAGCAGCAGGAGGAGAAGCAGAAGCAGAAGAAGACGAAGAAGCAGAAGCAGAACCTGAAGCAGAAGGAGAAGCAGAAGAAGCAGAATCTGGAGAAGCAGAAGGAGAAGCAGAAGCAGATAGAGAAGCAAAAGCAGAAGGAGAAGCAGAAGGAGAAGCAGAAGAAACAGAAGAAGCAGAGGCAGTAGCAGAAGAAGCAGAAGATGCAGAAGCAGAAGGAAAAGCAGAAGAACGAGAAGGAGAAG
>NW_012304090.1:0-2975 GCF_000151885.1 Dipodomys ordii
TCTGTGTCTACTGCTGTGTTCCTGCTTGTCCCGCTGTGTCCCGCTGTGTCCCCCTGTGTCCTCACTGTGTCCCACGCTGGGTTCCGCTGAGTCCTTGCTGTGTCCTCGGAAGTGCCCCGTTGTGTCCCCAACTGTGTACCCCGCTGTGGCCCACTCTGTCCCCGCTGTATCGACCCTGTGTCCCGCTGGGTTCTGCTGTGTCCTCGCTGTGTCCACCGCTGTGTCCCGCTGTGTCCACCGCTGTGTCCCGCTGTGTCCCCCGCTGTGTCCCGCTGTGTCCACCGCTGTGTCCCGCTGTGTCCCCCGCTGTGTCCCGCTGTGTCCTCGCTGTGTCCCCCGCTGTCTCCCGCTCTGTCTCCCGCTGTGTCTCACGCTTTGTCCCCGCTGTGTCCCACTGTGTTCTGCTGTGTCCCGCTGTGACCCACTGTGTCCCGTTGTGTCCACAGCTGTGTACCTCGCTGTGTAACGCTGTGTCCCCGCTGTATCGACGCTGTGTCCTGCTGGGTCCCGCTGTGTCCTCGCTGTGTTCCCCGCTGTGTCTCGCAGTGTCCCCCGCTGTGTCCCCCACTATGTCCTCGCTGTGTCCCCCGCTGTGTCCCGCTGTGTCCTTGCTGTGTCCCCCGCTGTGTCCCGCTGTGTCCCCGCAGGGTCACCGCTGATTCCCGCTGTGTCCCGTGGTGTCCCGCTTTGTCCCCCGCTGTGTCCCCCGCTGAGTCCCCGCTGTGTCCCCGCTGTGTCGCGCTCTGTCCTCTCTGTGTCCCCCGCTGTGTCCCGCTGTGTCCCCTGCTGTTTCCCGCTGTGTCTACTGCTGTGTTCCTGCTGTGTCCCACTGTGTCCCCCTGTGTCCTCACTGTGTCCCACGCTGTGTTCCGCTGAGTCCTTGCTGTGTCCTCCGATGTGCCCCGTTGTGTCCCCAACTGTGTACCCCGCTGTGGCCCACTCTGTCCCCGCTGTATCGACCCTGTGTCCCGCTGGGTTCTGCTGTGTCCTCGCTGTGTCCACCGCTGTGTCCTGCTGTGTCCCCTGCTCTGTCCCGCTGTGTCCACCGCTGTGTCCCGCTGTGTCCTCCGAGTGTCCCGCTGTGTCCTCGCTGTGTCCCCCGCTGTCTCCCGCTCTGTCCCCCGCTGTGTCTCACGCTTTGTCCCCGCTGTGTCCCACTGTGTTCTGCTGTGTCCCGCTGTGCCCCCACTGTGTCCCGTTGTGTCCACAGCTGTGTACCCCGCTGTGTAACGCTGTGTCCCCGCTGTATCGACGCTGTGTCTCGCTGGGTCCCGCTGTGTCCTTGCTGTGTTCCCCGCTGTGTCTCGCAGTGTCCCCCGCTGTGTCCCCCGCTGTGTCCTCGCTGTGTCCCCTGCTGTGTCCCGCTGTGTCCTTGCTGTGTCCCCCGCTGTGTCCTGCTGTGTCCCCGCAGGGTCACCGCTGTTTCCTGCTGTGTCCCGTGTTGTCCCGCTTTGTCCCCCGCTGTGTCCCCCGCTGAGTCCCCGCTGTGTCCCCGCTGTGTCGCGCTCTGTCCTCCCTGTGTCCCCCGCTGGGTCCCGCTGTGTCCCCTGCTCTTTCCCGCTGTGTCTACTGCTGTGTTCCTGCTGTGTCCCGCTGTGTCCCGCTGTGTCCCCCTGTGTCCTCACTGTGTCCCACGCTGTGTTCCGCTGAGTCCTTGCTGTGTCCCCCGATGTGCCCCGTTGTGTCCCCAGCTGTGTACCCCGCTGTGGCCCACTCTGTCCCCGCTGTATCTACGCTGTGTTCCGCTGGGTCCCACTGGGTCCTCGCTGTGTCCACCGCTGTGTCCCGCTGTGTCCACCGCTGTGTCCCGCTGTGTCCCCGCTCTGTCCCGCTGTGTCCACAGCTGTGTCCCGCTGTTTACCCCACTGTGTCCCGCTGTGTCCCCCGCTCTGTCCCCCTGTGTCCACCACTGTGTCCCGCTGTTTCCCCCGCTGTGTCCCGCTGTGTCCTTGCTGTGTCCCCCGCTGTCTCACTCTCTGTCCCCCACTGTGTCTCACGCTTTGCCCTGCTGTGTCCCACTGTGTTCCGCTGTGTCCCGCTGTGCCCCCACTGTGTCCCGTTGTGTCCACAGCTGTGTACCATACTGTATAAATGCTGTGTCCCTGCTGTATCGACGCTGTGACCCGCTGTGTCCCGCTGGGTCCTGCTATGTACTCCGTTGTGTCCAGCTTTGTCACCGCTGTGTCCCCCGTTTTGTCCTGCTGTGTCCTCGCTGGGTTCCCCGCTGGGTCCCGCTGTGTCCCCCGCTGTGTCCCGCTGTGTCCCGCTGTGTCCCGCTCTGTCCCTGCTGTGTCCCGCTGTGCCCTGCTGTGTCCTAGCTGTGTCCCCCGCTGTCTCGAGCTCTGTCCCTCGCTGTGTCTCACGATTTGTTCTTGCTTTGTCCCACTGTGTCTCGCTGTGTCCCGCTGTGCCCACACTGTGTCCCCTTGTGTCCACAGATGTGTAACACACTGTGTAACGCTGTATCCCCGCTGTATCGACGCTGTGTCCTGCTGGGTCCCGCTGTGTCCTCGCTGTGTTCCCTGCTGTGTTCTGCTGTGTCCCCCGGTGTGTCCCCCGCTGTGTCCTTGCTGTGTCCCCCGCTGTATCCCACTGTGTCCTCGCTGTGTCCCCCGCTGTGTCCCGCTGTGTCCCCCGCTGTGTCCCGCTGTGTCCCACTGTGTCCCCTGCTGTGTACCCTGCTTTGTCCCGCTGTGTCCTCGCTGTGTCCTGCTCTGTCTCCTCCTTGTCCCCGCTGTGTTCCGCTGTGTCCCGTGGTGTCCCGCTTTGTCCCCCGCTGTGTCCCCTCTGTGTCCCGCTCTGTCCTCCCTGTGTCCCCGGCTGTGTCCCGCTGTGTCCCCTGCTGTGTCCTGCTGTGTCTACTGCTTTGTTCCTGCTGTGTCCCACGGTGGCCCACTCTGTCCCTGCTGTATCGATGCTGTGTCCCGCTGCGTCCCGCTGTGTCCTCGCTGTGTCCACCGCTGTGTACCGCTCTG
>NW_012304091.1:0-2975 GCF_000151885.1 Dipodomys ordii
ACAGCGGGACACAGCGGGGAACACAGCGAGGACACAGCGGGGAACACAGCGAAGACACAGCGGGACACAGCGGGACACAGCGTCGATACAGCGAGGACACAGTGGGACACAGCGGGGTACACAGCTGGGGACACAACGGGACACAGCGGGGGACACATTGAGGACACAGCTGGACATAGCGGGGGACACAGGGGGCACACAGCGAGACACAGCGGGGGACACAGTGAGTACACATTTGGACACAGCGGGGACACAGCGGGACTCAGCGGGGGACACAGCAGTACACATCGGGACACAGCGGGACACAGCGGCGGACACAGAGGGGTACACAACGGGACACAGCGAGGACACAGCGGGACCCAGCGTGACACAGCGTCATTACAACGGGGACACAGCGGGACAGAGCGGGGTACACAGCTGGGGACACAACGGGGCACAGCGGGGGACACAGCGAGGACACAGTGGGACACAGCGGGACACAGCGGGGACATTGCGGGAACATAGCGGGACACAGCGGGGTACACAGCGGGACACAGCAGGACACAGCTTGTGACCCAGCGGGGACACAGCGGGACACAGCGGGGGACACAGCTAGGACACAGCGGGACACAGTGGGGACACAAAGGGGACTCAGAGGGGGAAACAGCGGGGAAAAAAGTGGGACACCATGGGACACAGTGTGACACAGCATGACACAGAGGGAACACTGCGTCGACACAGCAGGACAAAGCGGGGGATACAGCGGGACACAGCGGGACACAGCAGGGGACAGTGGAGACAAAGAGAGGACACAGCGGGACACAGCGGTGACACAGCTGGACACTACGGAGTACACAGCGGGACACAGCGGGCACTTAGCGGGGACAGAGCGGGACACAGCTGGACACAGCGGGACATAGCGGGGGACACAGCGGGACACAGAGGGGGACACAGTGAGGACACAGTGGGACACAGCGGGGGACACAGCGAGGACACAGCGTGACACAGCTGGACACAACGAAGTACACAGCGGGACCCAGCGGGCACACAGCGGGGACACAGCGGGACACAGCGGGGAACACAGGGAGGACACAGCATGACCCAGTGGGACACAGCGTCGATACAGTGGGGACACAGCGGGACACAGCGGGGTACACAGCTGTGGACACAACGGGACACAGTATGGGCACAGCGGGACACAGCGGGACAGAGTGGGACACAGACGGGATAAAGCGTGAGACACAGCGGGGGACACAGGGGGGACACAGCGGGACACAGGGGGGGACACAGCGAGGACACATTGGGACACAGCGGGGACACAGCAGGACTCAGCGGGGGACACAGCAGTACACAGCTGGACACAGCGGGACACAGCGGGTCACAGCAGGGACAGAGCGTGTGACACAGAGGGGTACACAGCGGGACACAGCAGTGGACAAAGCAGGACACAGCGGGGGACACAGCGAGGACACTGCGGGACACTGCGGGAGACACAGCAAGGACACAGCCGGACACAGTGGAACACAGCGGGACACAGCAGTGACACAGCAGGGGACCAAGCGAGACACAACCGGGGACACAGCGGGACACAGCGGGGCCACAGGGAGGACACAGCAGGACACAGCGGGGGACACAGCGGGAAACAGCGAGGGACACAGCATCGATAGAGTGGACACAGCGGGACACAGCGGGGTACACAGCTGGGGACACATCGGGACACAGTGTGGGACATAGCGAGACACAACAGGACACAGTGGGACACAGCGGGACACAGCGGGGGACACAGCGATGACAAAGCGGGACACAGTGGGGGACACAGTGGGACAGAGCAGGGGACACAGCAGGGGACACAGAGGGACCCAGCGGGACACAACGGGGGACACAGTGGGGACACAGCGGGACACAGCGGGGGACACAGCGAGGACACATTGGGACACAGCGGGGACACAGCAGGACTCAGCGGGGGACACAGCAATACACAGCGAGACACAGCGCTACACAGCGGAGCACAGCAGGGACACAGTGGGGGACAAAGCAGGACACAGCGGGAAACAGCGGGGGACATAGAGGGGTACACAGCGGGACACAGCAGTGCACAAAGCAGGACACAGTGAGGAACACAGCGAGGACACTGCGGAACTCTGCGGGAGACACAGCGAGGACACAGCGTGACACAGCGGAACACAGCGGGACACAGCAGGGACACAGCAGGGGACACAGCGGGACACAGAGGGGGACACAGCGTGACACAGCGCGGGACACAGCGGGACACAGCGGGACACAGCGGGGGACACAGCGATGACAAAGCGGGACACAGCGGGGATATAGCGGGACTCAACACGGTCACAGCGGGACACAGCAGGACACAGCGGGACACAGCGGGGACACAGCAGGGGACAGAGTGGGACACAGCGGGGGACACAGCGGGACACAGCGGGGGACACAGGGGGGAAAATGGTACACAGCAGGGGACACAGCGAGGACACAGCGGGACACATCTGGGACACAGCGGGAATCAGCGGGGGACACAGAAAGACACAGCGGGACACAGCGGGGACACAGCAGGGACACAGCGGGGGACACAGTGGGACAGAGCAGGGGACACAGCAGGGGACACAGAGGGACAGAGCGGGACACAGCAGGGGACACAGGGGGGACACAGCGGGACACAGCGGGGGACACAGTGAGGACACATTGGGAAACAGCGGGGACACAGCGGGACTCAGAGGGGGACACAGCAGTACACAGCGGGACACAGCGGGGCACAGCAGGGACACAGCGGGGTACACAGCGGGAAACAGCGAGGGACACTGCGGGGGACACAGCGGGACACAGTGTGGAACACAGAGAGTACACAGCGGGACCCAGCGGGACACAGCGTCGATACAGCGGGGACACAGCGTGACACAGCAGGGTACATAGCTGGGGACACAACGGGACACAGTGGGGGACATAGCGGCACACAGCGGGACACAGCGGGACACAGCGGGTCACAG
>NW_012304092.1:0-2974 GCF_000151885.1 Dipodomys ordii
TTCTGCTTCTTATGCTTCTTCTTTTTCTTCTGCTTCTGCTTCTCCGGCTTCTGCTTCTTATGCTTCTACTGCTTCTTCTTCTGCTTCTGCTTCTTCTGCTTCTACTTCTCTTTCTGCTTCTGCTTCTCCTGCTTGTTTTTCTGCTTCTTCTGCTGCTTCTCCTTCTGCTGCTTCTTCTACTTCTCCTTCTGCTTCTCTTTTTGCTTCTCTTTCTGCTTCTGCTTCTTCTGTTTCTCCTGCCTGAATTTCTGGTTCTACTTGTTCTGCTGCTTCTCCTTCTGCTTCTGCTTCTACATCTGCTTCTGTTTCTGCTTCTTCTGCTTCTTCTCTTTCGGCTTCTCCTGCTTCTGCTTCTTGTGCATCTCCTGCTTTTCTTTCTGCTTCTCATTCCGCTTCTGCTTCTCCTTCTGCTTCTCCTCCTTCTCCTTCTCCTACTTCTGCTTCTCCTTCAGCTTCTGCTTCTTCTGTTTCTCCTGCTTCTCCTTCTGCATCTCCTTCTGCTTGTGCTTGTCCTTATGCTCCTTCTTCTTCTTCTCCTTCTCCTTCTTTTGCTTCTGCTTCTTCTGCTTTTCCTGCTTCTCCTTCTGCTTCTGCTTCTTCTTCTTCTCCTGCTTCTCCTTCTGCATCTTCTTCTGCTTCTGCTTCTCCTTCTCCTTCTTCTGCTTCTCCTTCTGCTTCTTCTTCTTCTGCTTTACCTGCTTCTCTTTCTGCTTCTCCTTCTGCTTCTCCTTCTGTTTCTCCTTCTCCTTCTTGTTTTTCTGCTTTTCCTTCGTCTTCTCCTTCTGCTTCAGCTACAACTGCTACTGCTTCTACTTCTTCTGTTTCTTCTGCTTCTCCTTCTGCTTTTGATTCTCTTTCTGCTTCTGCTTCTCCTTCAGCTTGTCATTCTGCTTCTCCAGATTCTGCTTCTTCTGCTTCTCCTGCTTCTCCTTCTGCTTCAGGTTCGGCTTCTGCTTCTTCGGATTCTTATGCTTCTTCTTCTCCTGCTTCTGCTTCTTCTGCTTCCCCTCCTTCTCTTTCTGCTTCTCCTTCTGCTTCTGCTTCTTGTCCTTCTCCTGATTCTTCTACTTCTGCTTCTCCTGTTTCTGTATCTCCTGCTTCTCCTTCTGCTGCTCTTTCTGCTTCTCCTGCTGGTTTTCCGTCTCCTGCTCCTTCTTCTGCTTCTCTTTCTGCTTCGCCTTCTGTTTCTCCTTCTCCTTCTCGTTCTTCTGCTTTTCCTTGTGCTTCTCCTTCTGCATCTTCTGCTTCTTCTGCTACTGCCTCTGCTTCTTCTGTTTCTTCTGCTTCTCCTTCTGCTTCTCCTTCTGCTTTTGCTTCTCTTTGCTTCTGCTTCTCCTTCTGGTTCTCCTTCTTCTTCTCCTTCTTCTGCTTCTTCTGCTTCCCCTCCTTCTCTTTCTGCTTCTCCTTCTGCTTCTTGTCCTTCTCCTGATTCTTCTACTTCTGCT
Organism: Dipodomys ordii; assembly: GCF_000151885.1. Lineage (NCBI taxonomy): Eukaryota > Metazoa > Chordata > Mammalia > Rodentia > Heteromyidae > Dipodomys > Dipodomys ordii. Next base: position 1,446 of record NW_012304092.1, read on the forward strand.
TCTCCTGTTTCTGTATCTCCTGCTTCTCCTTCTGCTGCTCTTTCTGCTTCTCCTGCTGGTTTTCCGTCTCCTGCTCCTTCTTCTGCTTCTCTTTCTGCTTCTCCTTCTGTTTCTCCTTCTCCTTCTCGTTCTTCTGCGTTTCCTTGTGCTTCTCCTTCTGCTTCTGCATCTTCTGCTTCTTCTGCTACTGCCTCTGCTTCTTCTGTTTCTTCTGCTTCTCCTTCTGCTTCTCCTTCTGCTTTTGCTTCTCTTTCTGCTTCTGCTTCTCCTTCTGCTTCTCCTTCTTCTTCTCCTTCTTCTGCTTCTTCTGCTTCTCCTGCTTCTCCTACTTCTCGTTCTGCTTCTTCTTCTGCGTCTCTTTCTGCTTCTGCTTATCCTTTTGCTTCTCCTACTCCTAATCTTTCTCTTTCGCCTTCTCCTTCTTCTTCTTCTGCTTTTCCTGCTGCTTCTGCTTCTGCTTATTGTACTATTTCTGTTTCTTCTGCTTCTTCTTCACATTGTGCTTCTTCTGTTTCTCCTGCTTCAGATTCTGCTTCTTCTTCTTCGGCTTCTCCTGTTTCTTTTGCTTCTGCTTCTTCTACTTCTCCTGCTTCTCTTCCTGCTTCTCCTTCTGCTTCTGCTCTTCTCCTTCTTCTGTTTCTTTTGCTTCTGTTTCTTCTGCTTCTTCTTCTTCTGTTTCTTCTGATTCTACTTCTGCTTCTCCTTCTTCTCCTCTTTCTGCTTCTACTTCTGCTTCTTCTGATTCTCCTGCTTCTCCTTCTTGTTCTCCTTCTGTTTCTACTTCTCTTTCTGCTTCTGCTTCTCCTTCTGCTGCTCCTTCTCCTTCTTCTGATTCTCCCACTGCTTCTTCTTCTGCTTCTTTTGCTTATTCTTTTTCTTCCGCTTCTGCTTCTCCTGATTCTGCTTCTTCTGCTTCTACTGCTTCTCCTTACGCTTCTCCTTATGCTGCTTCTTCTTCTTCTTCTTCTTCGTCTTCTTCTTCTTCTTCATCTTCTTCTCTTTCGTCTGCTTCTGCTTTTCCTGCTTCTTCTGCTTCTACTGCTTCTCTTTCTGCTTCTCATTCTGCTTCTGCTTCTCCTTCTGCTTCTCCTATTGCTTCTGCTGCCCTTCCTTCTCCTTCTCCTTCTCCTTCTCCTACTTCTGCTTCTCCTTCTGCTTCTGCTTCTTCTGCTTCTCCTGCTTCTCCTTCTGCATCTTCTTCTCCTTCTGCTTCTCCTTTTGCTGCTCCTTCTCCCTCTTCTCCTACTCCCTCTGATTCTGCTTCTTATGCTTATTATTTTTCTTCTGCTTCTCCTGCTTCTGCTTCTTCTGTTTCTACTGCTTCTCCTTATGCTTCTCCTTCTTCTCCTTCTTCTTCTCCTCCTCCTCCTCCTCCTCCTCCACCACGACGAAATTTAAATACTTTATCTCATCTTGAACAACACAACAAATCACTTATTTAAAAATATCTCCATAGCTACCATAACAAACATCTCTCATTCTACTCCTTTCCACCCCGCTTGTATGCGGAAACTCTAGGCATTTTTAGT
>NW_012304093.1:0-2974 GCF_000151885.1 Dipodomys ordii
GAGCGGGACACAGCGGGACACAGCGGGACACAGCGGGGGACACAGGAAGGACACAGCGGTACACAGAGGGGGACAGAGCGAGGACACATTGGGACACAGCGGGACTCAGCGGGGGACACAGCAGTACACAGCGGGACACAGCGGGACACAGCGGGGACACAGCAGGACAAAGCGGGAGACACAGCGGGACACAGAGGGGTACACAGCGGGACACAGCGGGGAAAAAAGTGAGGCCACAGCAGAACACAGCGTGGGACACAGCGAGGACACAGCGAGACACAGCGGGACACAGCGGGGACAAAGCAGTAGACACAGCAGGACACAGTGGCGGACACAGAGGGACACAGCGTGGGACACAGGGAGGACACAGCGGGACCCAGCGGGACCCAGCGTCGATACCGCTGGGACACAGCGGGACACAGCGAGGTACACAGCTGGGGACACAACGGGACACAGCGGGGAACACAGGGAGGACATAGCGGGACCCAGCGGGACCCAGCTTCGTTACAGCGGGGACACAGCGGGACACACCGGGGTCCACAGCTGGGGACACAACGGGACACTGCGGGGGACACAGAGAGGACAAAGCAGGAAAGAGCGGTACACAGCGGGGACACTGCGGGAACATAGTGGGACACAGCGGGGTACACAGCGGGACACAGCGGTGACACAGAGGGGACTCAGCGGAACAAAGTGGGGGACACAGCGGCACACAGCGGGACACAGCGGGGGACACAGCAGGGGACAGCGGAGACAGAGAGGGGCGAAAGCGAGACACAGCGGTGATACAGCTGGACACAACGGAGTACACAGCGGGACACAGCGGGCACACAGCGGGACACAGCAGGGACCAAGCTGGACATAGCGGGACACAGCGAAACACAGCGTGGGACACAGCGGGACACAGCGGGGGACCCAGCGAGGACACAGCGGGACACAGCAGGGGACACAGCTGGGGACACAGAGGGACACAGCGGGGAACACAGCGAGGACCCAACGGGACCCAGCAGGACACAGAGTCGATACAGCGGGGACACAGGGTTACACAGCGTGGTACCCAGCTGTGGACACAACGGGACAGAGTGGGGGCACAGCGAGACACAGCGGGACACAGCGAGGACACAGCGGGACACATTGGTGACACAGCGGGGAAAACAGCAGGACACAGCAGCGGACACAGCGGGGGACACAGCGCGACACAGCAAGACATAGCATGGACACAGCAGTAGACACATCGGGACATAGCGGGGGACACAGCTGGGGACACAACGGGACACAGCGGTGGACACAGCGAGGACAAAGCAGGACCCACCGGGACCCAGCGGGGGACACAGCGAGGACACAGCAGGACACAGTGGGGGACACAGCGAGGACAAAGCGGGGGACACAGCGGGACACAGCGGGGAACACAGCAAGGACACAGCGGGACCCAGTGGGACACAGCGTCGATACAGCAGGCACACAGCGTTACACAGCGTGGTACTCAGCTGTGGACACAACAGGACACAGTGGGGGCACAGCCGCACACAGCGGGACACAGTGGGACACAGCGTTGACAAAGCGTGAGACACAGCGAGGGACAGAGCGGGAGACAGCGGGGGACACAGCGAGGACACAGCGGGACACAGCGGTGAAACAGCAGGGACTCAGCGGGGTACACAGCGGGAGACAAAGAGGGACACCACGGAACACAGCGGGACACAGCGGGAAACAGCAGTGACCCTGCGGGGACACAGTGGGACACAGCGGGGGACAAAGCGGGACACAGAGGAGGACAGAGCGGGACACAGTGGGGGACAGAGCGTGGGACACAGCGAGACACAGCGGGGACAAAGCTGGACACAGCGGGGTACACAGAGGGACACAGCGGGGATGCAGCGGGGAAACAGCGTGACACAGCAGGACACAGCGGGACACAGCGGGGGACACAGCGAGGACACAGCGGCACAAAGCCTGGGACACAGCAGGACACAGTGGGACACAGCGGGGGACACAGCGGGACATAGCGGGGGACACAGCGGGGGACACAGCGGGACACAGCGGGGGCACAGGGAGGACACAACGGGACACACGGGGGACAGAGCGAGGACACATTGGGACACAGCGGGACACAGCGGGACTCAGCGGGGACACAGCAGAGACACAGCGGGGGACACAGCGGGACACAGCGGGGGACACAGGGATGACACAGCGGTACCCAGCGGGACCCAGCGTCGATACAGCAGGGACACGCGGAACACAGTGGGGTACACAGCTGGGGACACAGCGAGGACACAGCGGGACACAGCGGGACACAGCGGGGACACTGCGGGAACATAGCAGGACACAGCAGGGTACACAGCGGGACACAGCTGGGGACACAGCGGGCACACAGCGGGACACAGCGGAACACAGCGTGAGACAAAGCGGGAGACAGCCGGGGACACAGCGAGGACACAGGGGGACACAGCGGCGACACAGAGGGGACTCAGCAGGGGACACAAAGTGGGACAAAGTGGGACACCACGGGACACAGTGTTACAAAGGGGGACACAGCGGAGACACTGCGGGACACAGCAGGAAAAAGCGGGGGACACAGCGGGACACAGCGGGACACAGCGGGGGACACAGCGGGGGACAGCGGAGACAGAGAGTGGCCACAGCGAGACACAGCGGTGACACAGCTGGACACAGCGGGGTACAGAGCGGGACACAGCGGGCACACAGCGGGAAAACAGCGGGACACAGCGGGACACAGCGGGGACACAGTAGGACACAGCGGGACAAAGTGGAGACACAGCGGGACACAGCAGGCACACAGCGGGGACACATCGGACACAGCAGGACACAGCGGGGGACACAGCGGGACATAGTGGGGGACCCAGTGAGGACACAGCGGGACACAGCCGGGAACACAGCGAGGTCACAGCGGGGCACAGCGGGGGACACAGCGAGGACACAGCGGGGGACACAGCCGGGACACAGCGGGGAACAC
>NW_012304094.1:0-2974 GCF_000151885.1 Dipodomys ordii
GGGGGGACAAAGCAGGACATAGCGGGACAGAGCAGGAGACACAGCAGGACACAGCGGGGCACACAGTGGGACACAGCGGGGGACACAGCGGGACACAGCGGGACACAGCGGGGGACACAGGGGAGATACAGCGGGACACAGCGGGGCACACAATGAGAACACATTGGGACACAGCGGGGACACAGCGGGACTCAGCGGGAGACACAGCGGGACATAGCGGGGAATACAGCGAGGACAAAGCGGGACCCAGGGGAACACAGCAGGGACACAGCGGAGACTCAGCGGGGTACTCAGCGGGACACAGCGGGCGCAAAGCGGGGACACAGCGGTATACAGCGGGAGACAGCGGGACACAGCGGGACACAGCGGGGGACAGAGTGACGACACAGCGGGACACAGCGGGGATACAGGGGGACTCAGCATGGTCACAGCGGGACACAGCGGGACACAGCGGGACACAGCGGGGACACAGCAGGGACACATTGGGACACAGCGGGGACACAGCGGGACTCAGCGGGGGACACAGCAGTACACAGCGGGACACAGCAGGACACAGCAGGGGACACAGAGGGTACACAGCGGGACACAGCGGGGAACACAGCTAGGACACAGCGAGACCCATCGGGACACAGCGTCAATACAGCGGGGCCACAGCAGGAAACAGCGGGGTACACAGCTGGGGTCAAAACGGGACACAGCGGGGGACACAGCGAGGACACAGCGGAACACAGCGAGACACAGCGGGAAACAGCAGAGACACAGCAGTAGACACAGCGGGACACAGCGGGTGACACAGCGGGACACAGCGGAGAACACAGGGAGGACACAGCGGAACCCAGCGGGACACAGCGTCTATACAGAGGGGACACAGCGGGACACAGCGGGGTACACAGCTGGGGACACAATGGGACACAGCAGGGGACACAGCGAGGACACAGCGGGACACAGCGGGGACACTGAGGGAACATAGCGGGACACAGCGGGGTACGCAGCGGGACACAGCGGGACACAACTTGGGACACAGCGGGGACACAGCGGGACACAGCGGGGGACAAAGCGTCAGACAGCAGGGGACACAGCGAGGACACAGTGGGACACAGCGGGGACAAAGCGTTAGACATAGCGGGGGATAGAGCGGGAGACAGCGGGGGACACAGCGAGGACACAGGGGGACACAGCGGGGACACAGGGGGGACAAAGAAGGACATAGCGGGACAGAGCAGGGGACACAGCGGGACACAGCGGGGCACACAGTGGGACACAGCGGGGGACACAGCGGGACACAGCGGGACACAGCGGGGGACACAGGGGAGATACAGCGGGACACAGCGGGGCACACAATGAGAACACATTGGGACACAGCGGGACATAGCGGGGAATACAGCGAGGACAAAGCGGGACCCAGGGGGACACAGCAGGGACACAGCGGAGACTCAGCGGGGTACTCAGCGGGACACAGCGGGCGCAAAGCGGGGACACAGCGGTATACAGCGGGAGACAGCGGGACACAGCAGGACACAGCGGGGGACAGAGTCACGACACAGCAGGACATAGCAGGGACACAGGGGGACTCAGCATGGTCACAGCGGGACACAGCGGGACACAGCGGGGACACAGCAGGGACACAGCAGGGACACAGCAGGGACACAGCAGAGGAAAAAGCTGGACACAACGCGACATAGCGGGGGACACTGCAGGACACAGCGGGGGACACAGTGGGACACAGTGTCGATACAGCGGGTACACAGCATTACACAGCGGGTTACACAGCTGGGGACACAAAGGGAGACAGTGGGGGACACAGCGGGACACAGCGGGACAGAGTAGGACACAGACGGGAAAAAGCGTGAGACACAGCGGAGGACAGAGCAGGAGACAGCGGGGGACACAGCGAGGACACAGAACAACACAGTTGGGACACAGCGGGGCTCAGCGGGGGACACAGTGGGACACAGCGGCACACAGCAGGGACCGAGCGGGACACAGCAGGACACAGCGGGACACAGCGGGGGACACAGCGGGACACAGCGCGGGACACAGCGAGGACACAGCGGGACACAGCAGGGGACAGAGCGAGGATACAGCAGGGGACACAGCGGGGGACACAGCGGGACACAGCGGGGAACACAGCGAGGACACAGCGGGACCCAGCGGGACACAGAGTCGATACAGCGGGGACACAGCGTTACACAGCGTGGTACACAGCTGTGGACACAAAGGGACACAGTGGGAGCACAGCGGGACACAGAGGGACACAGTGGGACACAGCGGGGACAAAGCGTGAGACACAGCGGGGGACAGAGCGGAAGACAGCGGGGGACACAGCGAGGACACAGCGGGACACAGAGGTGACACAGCGGGGAAAACAGCGGGACACAGCGGGGGACACAGCGGGGGACACAGCGGGACACAGCGGGGGACACAGGGGGGACACACCGGGACACAGCGGGGGACACAGCAAGGACACAGCGGGGACACAGCGGGGACACAGCGGGACTCAGCGGGGGACACAGCAGTACACAGCGTGACACAGCGGGACACAGCGGGGGACACAGAGGGGTCCTCAGTGAGACACAGCGGGGGAAAGAGCGGGACTCAGCGGGGGACACAGCAAGGACACAGCGGGACACAGTGGGTACACAGCGGGGACTCAGCGGGGGACACAGCGGGGGACAAAGCGGGACACAACGGAACACAGCGGGACACAGTGTGAAACAGCAGTGATCCTGCAGGGACACAACGGGACACAGCGGGGGACACAGCGGGACACAGCGGGACAGAGTGGGGGACACAGCGGGACAGAGTGGGGGATAGAGCGTGGGACACAGTGAGAAACAACAGGGACAAAGCTGGAAACAGCGGGCTACACAGAGGGACACAGCTGGGGACACAGCGAGGACACAGCGGGACACAGCGGGGGACACAGCGGGACACAGCTGGGGACACAGCGAGGACACAGCAGGACACAGCGGGG
>NW_012304095.1:0-2974 GCF_000151885.1 Dipodomys ordii
TCACCGCTGTGTCACGCTCTGTCCCCACTGTGTGCCCACTGTGTCCCGCTGTGTCCGCCACTGTGGACCTTTGTTTCCCCAGCTGTGTACCCCGCTGTGTAACGCTGTGTGTCCGCTGTATCGACGCTGTGTCCCGTTGTGACCCGCTGTGTTCCCCGCGCTGTTCCCCGCTGTCCTGCTGTGTCCCCCGCTATGTCCCGTTGTGTCCCGTTGTGTCCCCCGCTGTGTCCCTGCTGTGTCCCTGCTGTGTCCCCACTGTGTCCCGCTGTGTCCCGCTGTGTCCTCGCTGTGTCCAACGCTGTGTTCCGCTGTGTCCTCGCTGTGTCCCCTGCTGTGTCCCGTTGTGTCCCCAGCTGTGTACCACGCTGTGTCCCGCTGTGTCCCCGCTGTATTGAGGCTGTGTCCCGCTGGGTCCCGCTGTGTCCCGCTGTGTACCCCTCTGTGCCCCTGCTGTGTCCTGCTGTGTCCCCCGATGTGACCCGCTGTGTCCCGCTGTGTCCAGCGCTCTGTCCCTGCTGTTTTCCCCGCTGTGTCCTGCTGTATACTGCTGTGTCCCCCGTAGAGTCCCGCTGTGTCCCAGCTATGTCCCACTGTGTCCAGCCTGTGTCGCCTGCTGTGTCCCAATGTGTCCCGATGTGTCCCCCTCTGTGTCCCCCGCTGTGTCCAGCTGTGTCCCCCGCTGTGTCCCGCTGTGTCCACTGCTGTGTCCCCGCAGGGTCACCACTGTTTTCCGCTGTGTCCCGCTGTGTTCCGTGGTGTCCCACATTGTCCCCCGCTAAGTCCCTGCTGTTTTCCCCGCTCTGTCCTGCTGTATACTGCTGAGTCCCGCTGTGTCCCAGCTATGTCCCACTGTGTCCCCCCTGTGTCCCCCGCTGTGTCCCAATGTGTCCCGATGTGTCCCCCGCTGTGTCCCCCGCTGTGTCCAGCTGTGTCCCCCGCTGTGTCCCGCTGTGTCCACTGCTGTGTCCCCGCAGGGTCACCGCTGTTTTCTGCTATGTCCCGCTGTGTTCCGTGGTGTCCCGCTTTGTCCCCTGCTGTGTCTGCCGCTGAGTCCCCGCTGTGTCCCCGCTGTGTCTCGCTGTGTCCTCGCTGTGTTCCCCACTGTCCCCCGCTCTGTCCCCTGCTGTGTCTCACGCTTTGTCCTGTATGTGTCCCACTGTGTCCCACTGTGTCCCGCTGTGTCCCCCACTGTGTCCCTTTGTGTCCCCAGCTGTGTAACCCGCTGTGTAACGCTGTGTCCACGCTGTATCGAAGCTGTGTCCTGCTGTGTCCCCCGCTGTGTCCTGCTGTGTCCCGCTGTGTCGCGCTGTGTCCCTGCTGTGACCCTCAGTGTCCCGCTGTGTCCTCGATGTGTCCCACGCTCTGTCCCCCACTGGGTTCCGATGGGTCCTCAATGTATCCCGGGCTGTGTCCTGCTGTGTCCCCCTCTGTGTCCCGTTGTGTCCCCGCAGGGTCACTGCTGTTTCCCGCTGTGTCCTGCTGTGTCCTCGCTGTGTCCCCCGCTGTCTCTCGCTCTGTTCCGCGCTGTGTCTCACGCTTTGCCCCACTGTGTCCCACTGTGTCCCGCTGTGTCCGCCACTGTGTCCCTTTGTTTCCTGTACCCCGCTGTGTAATGCTGTGTCCCCGCTGTATCGACGCTGTGTCCCGTTGTGACCCGCTGTGTCCCCCGCGCTGTCCCCCGCTGTCCTGCTGTGTCCCCCGCTATGTCCCGTTGTGTCCCGCTGTGTCCCCCGCTGTGTCCCTGCTGCGTCCCTGCTGTGTCCCGACTGTGTCCCGCTGTGTCCCGCTGTGTCCTCGCTGTGTCCCACGCTGTGTTCCGCTGTGTCCTTGCTGTGTCCCCTGCTGTGTCCCGCTTTGTACCACTGTGTCCCCCTCTGTGTCCCCTGCTGTGTCCCGCCGTGTTCCCCGTTGTGACCCGCTGTGTCCAGCTGTGTCCCCCGCTCTGTCCCTGCTGTTTTCCCCGCTGTGTCCTGCTGTATACTGCTGTGTCCCCCGTAGAGTCCCGCTGTGTCCCAGCTATGTCCCACTGTGTCCCCCCTGTGTCCCCCGCTGTGTCCCAATGTGTCCCGATGTGTCCCCCGCTGTGCCCCCGCTGTGTCCAGCTGTGTCCCCCGCTGTGTCCCGCTGTGTCCACTGCTGTGTCCCCGCAGGGTCACCGCTGTTTTCCGCTGTGTCCCGCTGTGTTCCGTGGTGTCCCGCATTGTCCCCCGCTGTGTCCGCCGCTGAGTCCCCGCTGTGTCCCCACTGTGTCTCGCTGTGTCCTCACTGTGTTCCCCACTGTCCCCCGTTCTGTCCCCTGCTGTGTCTCACGCTTTGTCCCGTCTGTGTCCCACTGTGTCCCGCTGTGTCCCGCTGTGTCCCCCACTGTGTCCCTTTGTGTCCCCAGCTGTGTAACCCGCTGTGTAACGCTGTGTCCACTCTGTATCGACGCTGTGTCCTGCTGTGTCCCCCGCTGTGTCCTGCTGTGTCCCGCTGTGTGGCGCTGTGTCCCTGCTGTGACCCTCAGTGTCCCGGTGTGTCCCCGCTGTGTCCCGCTGTGTCCTCAATGTGTCCCTTGCTGTGTTCCGCTGGGTCTTCAATGTGTCCCCGGCTGTGTCCTGCTGTGTCCCCCACTGTGTCCCGTTGTGTCCCACTGTGTCCCCCGCTGTGTCCCTGCTGTGACCCTGCTGTGTCCCCACTGTGTCCCGCTGTGTCCCTCTGTGTCCACGCTGTGTCCCACGCTGTGTTCCCCTGTGTCCTCTCTGTGTCCCCTGCTGTGTCCCGTTGTGTCCCCAACTGTGTACCCCGCTGTGTCCCGCTGTGTCTCCGCTATATCGACGCTGTTTCCCTCTGGATCTTGCTGTGTCCTCGCTGTGTTCCCCGCTGTGTCTCGCTGTGTACCCCTCTCTGTCCCCCGCTGTGTCCCGCTGTGTCCCTTGCTGTGACCCGCTGTGTCCCGCTGTGTCACCCGCTGTGTCCCTGCTGTGTCCCCGGT
>NW_012304096.1:0-2974 GCF_000151885.1 Dipodomys ordii
CAGGGTCACCGCTGTTTCCCGCTGTGTTCTGCTGTGTCCCGTGGTGTCCCGCTCTGTCCCCCGCTCTGTCCCCCGCTTGGTCCCCGCTGTGTCCCGATGTGTCCCCCGCTTTTTCCAGTTGTGTCCCCAGCTGTGTACCCCGATGTGTCCCGCTGTGTCAAACTGTGTCCCTTGGTGTCCCGCTTTGTCCCCTTCTGTGTCCCCAGCTGATTCCCCGCTCTGTCACCGCTGTGTCCCGTTGTGTCCTCGCTGTGTCCCGCGCAGTTTCCTGCTGTGTCCCCGCTTTGTCCCCCGCTGTGTTCAACTGTGTCCCGCTGTGTACCCTGCTGTGTCCCGCTATGTTCCCGCAGTGTTGCCGCTGTGTCCTGCTGTGTCCCGCTGTGTCCCGTGGTGTCCTGCTTTGTCCCCCGCTGTGTCCCCCGGCGAGTCCCCACTGTGTCCCGCTGTGTCCTCCCTGTGTCCCCCGCTGTGTCCCTCTGTGTCCCCCGCTGTGTACCGCTGTGTCTACTGCTGTGTCCCTGCTGTGTTTCCGCTGTGTCCCGCTGTGTCCTCGCTGTGTCCCACGCTGTGTTCCGCTGTGTCCTCGCTGTGTCCCCCGATGTGTCCTTTATGTCCCCAGCTGTGTAACACCCTGTGTCCCGCTGTGTCCCCGCTGTGTCCTCGCTGTGTTCCCCACTGTGTCCCGCTGTGTACCCCTCTCTGTCCCCCACTGTGTCCCGCTGTGTACCCCTCTGTGTCCCCCTCTGTGTCCCGCTGTGTCCCACACTGTGTCCCGCTGTGTCCCGCTGTGTACTGCTGTGTCCCCCGCTGAGTCCCGCTGTGTCCACGCTGTGTCCCGCTGTGTCCCCCGCTGTGACCCGCTGTGTCTACTGCTGTGTGCCTGCTGTGTCCCGCTGTGTCCTCCCTGTGTCCCGCTGTGTCCTCCCTGTGTCCTCCGCTGTGTCCCGCTGTGTCACCCGCTATGTCCCGCTGTGTCTACTGCTGTGTCCCTGCTGTGTCCCGCTGTGTCCCGCTGTGTCCCTGCAAGGTCACTGCTGTTTCCAGCTGTGTCCCGCTGTGTTCCGTGGTGTCCCGCCATGGCCCCCGCTGTGTCCCCCGCTGAGTCCCTGCTGTGTCCCTGCTGTGTCACGCTGTGTCCTCGCTGTGTCCCTTGCTGTCTCCCGCTCTGTCCGCCGCTGTGTCTCATGCTTTGTCCCCGCTGTGTCCCACTGTGTCCCTCTGTGTACCGCTGTGTCCCCCAATGTGTCCCGTTGTGTTCCGCTGTGTCCCCCGCTGTGTCCCCCGCTGTGTCCCTGCTGTGTCCCGCTGTGTCCCGCTGTAACCTCGCTGTGTCCCCTGCTGTGTCCCGATGTGTCCCCAGATGTGTACTCCTCTGTTTCCCGCTGTGTCCCCGCTGTATCGACGCTGTGTCCGGCTGGGTCTCGCTGGGTCCTCGCTGTGTCCCATACTGTGTCCTGCTGTTTCTACTGCTGTGTCCCTGGTGTGTCCTGCTGTGTCCCGCTATATTCCGCTGTATCCTCGCTGTGTCCCACGCTGTGTTCCGCTGTATCCTCACTGTGTCCCCCGATGTGTCCCTTTGTGTCCACAGCTGTTTACCCCGCTGTGTCCCGCTGTGTCCCCGCTTTATCGACACTGTGTCCCGCTGGGTCCCGCTGTGTCATCGCTGTGTTCCCAGCTGTGTCCCACTGTGTACCCCTCTGTGTCCCCCTCTGTGTCCCGCTGTGTCCCCCGCTGTGTCCCGCTGTGTCCCGCTGAGTACTGCTGTGTCCCCCGCTGAGTCCCACTGTGTCCCCGCGGTGTCCCGCTGTGTCCCGCTGTTTCCCCCGGTGTGTCCCGCTGTGTCTACTGCTGTGTCACTGCTGTGTCCCGCTGTGTCCCACTGTGTCCCGCTGTGTCCCGCTGTGTCCGCGCTGTGTCCCACGCTGTGTTCCGCTGTGTCCTCCCTGTGTCCCCCGCTGTCAACCACTCTGTCCCCCGCTGTGTCTCACGCTTTGTCCCCGCTGTGTTCCACTGTGTCCCGCTATGTTCCGCTGTGTCCCCGACTGTGTCCCTTTGTGTCCCCCACTCTGTACCCCGCTGTGTCCCGCTGTGTCCCCGCTATATCGACGCTGAGTCCCGCTGGGTCGCGCTGTGTCCTCGCTGTGTTTCCAGCTGTGTCCCACTGTGTTCCCCTCTGTGTCACCCTCTCTGTCCCGCTGTGTCCCCCGCTGTGTCCTGCTGTGTCCCGCTGTGTCCCGCTGTGTACAGCTATGTCACCCGCTGAGTCACCTTGTGTCCCCTTGTGTCCCGCTGTGTCACACCTGTCTTCCCCGCTGTGTCTGGCTGTGTCCCGCTGTGTCCCCCCGCTGTGTCCCACCGCTGTGTCCTGCTGTGTCCCCCGCTGTGTCCCGCTGTGTCCCTGCTGTGTCCCGCTATTTCTACTGCTGTGTCCCTGCTGTGTCCCGCTGTGTCCAGCTGTGTCCTCGCTGTGTCCCACACTGTGTTCCGCTGTGTCCTCGCTGTGTCCTCCGATGTGTCCCTTTGTGTGCCCAGCTGTGTACCCCGCTGTATCCCGCTATGTCCCCGCTGTATCGACGCTGTGTCCTGCTGTGTCCTCGCTGTGTCCCCTACTGTGTCCCGTTGTGTCCCCAGCTGTGTACCCCGCTGTGTCCCGTTGTGTCCCCGCTGTATCAACGCTGTGTCCCGCTGGGTCCCGCTGTGTCCTCGCTGTGTCCCCTGCTGTGTCCCTCTGTGTCCCCCGCTGTGTCCCTCTGTGTCTACTGCTGTGTCCCTGCTGTGTCCTGCTGTGTCCCTCTGTGTCCTCGCTGTGTCCCACACTGTGTTCCGCTGTGTCCTCGCTGTGTCCCTCGATGTGTCCCTTTGTGATCCCAGCTGTGTACCCTGCTGTGTCCTGCTGTGTATCCCTCTGTGTCCCACTCTGTGTCCCGCTGTGTCCCGCTGTGTCCCACTGTGTCCCCCGCTGTGTCCCGAGTGT
>NW_012304097.1:0-2974 GCF_000151885.1 Dipodomys ordii
ATCATCGCGCTGTGTCCTCGCATTGTCCCATGCTGTGTTCGGCTGTGACCTCCCTGTGTCCCCCGCTGTGTCCTGCTGTGTCCCCCGCTGTGCCCCGCAGTGTCCCGCTGTGTCCCGCTGTGTCCTCGCTGTGTCAAACTGTGTCCCCCCTGTTTCCCCGCTGGGTCCTGCTGTGTCCCGCTGTGTCCCGCTGGGTCCCCCGCTTTGTCCCGCTGTGTCCCCGCAGTGTCCCCGCTTTGTCCCGCTGTGTCCCACTGTGTCCTGTGGTGTCCCGCTTTGTCCCCCGCTATGTCCACTGCTGAGTCCCCTCTGTGTCCCCGCTGTGTCCCGCTGTGTCCCCCGCTGTGTCCCCGCAGGTTCACCGCTGTTTCACGCTGTGTCCCGCGGTGTTCCGTGGTGTCCTGCTTTGTCCCCCGCTGTGGCCCCCCCTGAGCCACCTCTGTGTCCCCGCTGTGTCCCGCTGTGTCCTCGCTGTGTCCGCCTCTGTCTCCCGCTCTGTCCACCGCTGTGTCTCACGCTTTGTCCCCGCTGGGTCCCACTGTGTCCCGCAGTGTCCCCAGCTGTGTCCCGCTGTGTCACCGCTGTGTCCCGCTTTGTCCTCGCTGTGTCCCCCACTGTGCGCCCGCTTTGTCCCTGCTGTGTACCCCGCTGTGTCCCTCTGTGTCACCCGCTGTGTCTCGCTGTGTCCCCTGCTGTGTCCCCACTGTGTCACGCTGTGTTTCGCTGTGTCCGGCTGTGTCCTAGCTCTGTCTCCCTCAGTGTCCAGCTGTGTCCTCCCTGTGTCCCCCGCTGTGTCCCGCTGAGTCCCCTGCTGTGTCCCGCTGTGTCCCGCTGTGTCCCGCTCTGTCCCCTCTGTGTCCCTCTGTGTCCAGCTCTGTCCCTGTTGTGAGTCCGCTGTGCCCCGCTGTGTACCCTTCTGTGTCCAACTGTGTCCCCTCTGTGTCCCGCTGTGTCCCTTCTCTTTCCCCTGCTGTCCACCGCTGTGTCCCCCGGCTGTGTCCCGCAGTGTCCCCGCTGTGTCCCACTGTGTCCTACTGTGTCCCGTGGTGTCCCGTTTTTTCCCTTCTATGTCCCCTGATGAGTCCCCTCTGTGTCCCCGCTGTGTCCAGCTGTGTGCTCGCTGTGTCCTCCGCTGTCTCCCGCTTTGTCCCACGCTGTGTCCTACTGTGTCCCACTGTGTCCCTGCTGTGTCCCCCGCTGTGTCCCGCTGTGTCCCGTTGTGTCCCCCGCTGTGTCCTGCTGGGTCCCGCTGGGTCTCCGCTGTGTCCCTGCTGTGTCCGGCTGTGTCCCCCGCTGTGTCCCGCTGGGTCCCGCTGGGTCCCCCGCTGTGTCCCGCTGTGTCCCCGCAGGTTCACCGCTGTTTCACACTGTGTCCTGCTGTGTTCCGTGGTGTCCCACTTTGTTCACCGCTGTGTCCCGCTGTGTCCACTGCTGGGTCCCCCTGGGTCCCGCTGTGTCTCGCTGTTTCCCGCTGTGTCCTCGCTTTGTCCCATGCTGTGTTCCGCTGTGTCCTCCCTGTGTCCCCCGCTGTATCCCGCTGTGTCCCCCGCTGTGCCCCACAGTGTCCCGCTGTGTCCCGCTGTGTCTTCGCTGTGTCCCACTGTGTCCCCGCTGTTTCCCCGCTGGGTCGTGCTGTGTCCCGCTGGGTACCGCTGGGTCCCCCGCTTTCTCCCGCTGTGTCCCCGCAGTGTCCCCGCTGTGTCCCGCTGTGTCCCACTGTGTCATGTGGTGTCCCGCTTTGTCCCCCGCTATGTCCACTGCTGCGTCCCCACTCTGTCCCCGCTGTGTCCCGCTGTGTCCCCCGCTGTGTCCCGCTGTGTCCCCCGCTGTGTGCCTCGCTGTGTCCCCCTCTGTGTCCCGCTGTCCCGCTCTGTCATCCGCTGTGTCCTTGTTGTGTCCCTGCTGGGTCCCGCTGTTTCACCGCTGTGTCCCGCTGTGTCCCCGCTCTATAGACGCTGTGTCCCGCTGTGTCCCCCGCTGTGTCCCGCTGGGTCCTGCTTTGTCCCCCGCTGTGTCCCGTTGTGTCCACTGCTGGGTCCCCGCTGTGTCCAGCTGTGTCTCGCTGTGTCCCGCTGTGTCCTCGCTTTGTCCCATGCTGTGTTAAAGCTGTGTCCTCCCTGTGTCCCCCGCTGTGTCCCGCTGTGTCCCCGCTGGGTCCCGCTGGGTCCCACAGTGTCCCCCGCTGAGTCCGGTTGTGTCACCGCTGTGTCGCGCTGTGTCCCCACTCTATCGACGCTGTGTCCCGCTGGGTCCCGCTGAGTCCTCTCTTTGTTCCCTGCTGTGTCCCGCTGTGTCCCCCGCTGTGTCTCTCGCTGTGTCCCGCTGTGTCCCCGCAGGTTCACCGCTGTTTCCCGCTGTGTCCTGCTGTGTTCCGTGGTGTCCCGCTTTGTCCCCGGCTGTGTCCCGCTGTGTCCACTGCTGAGTCCCCGCTTGGTCCCGCTGTGTCTCGCTGTTTCCCGCTGTGTCCTTGCTTTTTACCATGCTGTGTTCCGCTGTGTCCTCCCTGTGTCCCCCGCTGTGTCCCGCTGTGTCCCTGCTGTGTCCCCCGCTGTGTCCCGCTGTGTCCCCCGCTGTGTCCCCCGCTGTGTCTTGCTGGGTTCCGCTGTGTCCCTGCTGTGTCCAGCTGTGTCCCCCGCTGTGTCCCGTTGTGTCCCGCTGTGTCCCCCGCTGTGTCCCGCTGTGTCCCCCGCTGTGTCTCGCTGTGTGTGTACTGCTGTGTCCCCACTGTGTCCCGCTGTGTCTCGCTGTGTCCCGCTGTGTCCTCGCTGTTTCCCACGCTGTGTTCTGCTGTGTCCTCGCTGTGTCCCCCGCTGTGTCCCGTTGTGTCCCCAGCTGTGTACCCCACTGTGTCCCGCTGTGTCCCCGCTGTATCGACGCTGTGTCCCGCTGGGTCCCGCTGTGTCCTCCCTGTGTTCCCCACTGTGTCACGCTATGTACCCCTCTGTGTCCCTCGCTGTGACCCGCTGTGTCCCGC
>NW_012304098.1:0-2974 GCF_000151885.1 Dipodomys ordii
CCAGCTAGGACACAGCGGGACACAGCGGGGGACACAGCTGGTGGTACACAGCGGGACACAGCGGGGAACTCAGCGAGGACACAGCGCGACCCAGCAGGACACAGCGTCGATACAGCAGGGACACAGCGTTAAACAGCGTGGTACCCAGCTGTGGACACAACGGGACAGAGTGGGGGCACAGCGAGACACAGCGGGACACAGCGAGGACACAGCAGGACACATTGGTGACACAGCGGGGGACACAGCAGGACACAGCAGCGGACACAGCGGGGGACACAGCGGGACACAGCGCAACAAAGCGGGGGACACAATGGGGACACAGCGGGACACAGCAGGGGACACAGAGAGGACACAGCGGAACATAGCGGGGGACACAGAGAGGACACAGCGGGACACAGCGAGACAAAGCGGGACACAGCGTGGACACAGCAGTAGACACAGCGGGACAAAGCAGGGGACACAGCTGGGGACACAACGGGACACAGCAGGGGACACAGCGAGGACAGAGCGGGACACAGCGGGACACAGCGGGGACACAGCGTCGATACAGCGGGGACACAGCGAGACCCCGCGGGCAACACAGGAAGGAAACAGCGGGACCCAGTGGGACACAGCGTCGATACAGCGGGACACAACGGGGTACACAGCTGGGGACACAACAGGACACAGCGGGGGACACAGCGGTACACAGCGGGACATAGCGGAGGACACAGCGGGACCCAACGGGAGACCCAGCGAGGACACAGCGGGACACACCGGGGGACACAGCGGGGGACACAGCGGGACACAGCGGGGAACACAGCGAGGACACAGCGGGGGACACAGCGGGACACAGCGTCGATACAGCGGGCACACAGCGTTACACAGCGTGGTACACCGCTGTGGACACAACGAAATACAGTGGGGGCACAGCGGAACACAGCGGGACACAGTGGGACACAGCGGGGACAAAGCGTGAGACACAGCAGGGGACAGAGCTGGAGACAGCGGGAGACACAGCGAGGACACAGCAGGACACAGCGTTGACACAGCGGGGTCTCAGCGGGGGACACAGCAGGAGACAAAGAGGGACACCACGGAACACAGCGGGACACAGCAGGAAACAGCAGTGATACTGCGTGGACACAGTGGGACCCAGCGGGGGACACAGCGGGACACAGAGGGGGACAGAGCGGGACACAGTGGGGGACAGAGCGTGGGACACAGCAAGACACAGCGGGGACAAAGCTGGTCACAGCGGGGTACACAGAGGGACACAGCGGGGACGCAGTGGGGAAACAGCGTGACACAGCAGGGCACAGCGGGACACAGCGGGGGACACAGCAAGGACACAGCGGCACACAGCATGGGACACAGCAAGGACACAGTGGGACACAGCGGGGGACACAGCGGGACATAGCGGGGGACAAAGGGAGGACACAGCGGGACACAGCGGGGGACAGAGCGAGGACACATTGGGACACATTGGGACACAGCGTGATTCAGCGGGGGACACAGCAGTATACAGTGGGACAAAGCGGGACACAGCGGGGACACAGCAGAGACACAGCGGGGGACAGAGCTGTACACAGCGGGGGACACAGGGATGACAGACCAGGACCCAGCGTGATACAGCATGACCCAGCTGGACCCAGCGGGGACACAGCGGGGACACAGCTGTAGACACAGCGGGACACAGCGTTGGACAAAGGGAGGACACAGCGGGACACAGCGGGACCCCAGCGTCGATACAGCAGGGACACAGCGGGACACAGTGGTGTACACAGCTGGGGACACAGCAAGGACACAGCGAGACACAGCGGGACACAGCGAGGACACTGCGGGAACATAGCAGGACACAGCGGGGTACACAGCGGGACACAGCGGGACACAGCTGGGGACACAGCGGGGACACAGCTGGACACAATGGAACACAGCGGGAGTCAAAGTGGGAGACAGCGGGGGACACAGCGAGGACACAGGGGGACACAGCGGCGACACAGAGGGGACTCACCGGGGGACACAGCGTGGGACAAAGTGGGACACCACGGGACACAGTGTTACACAGCGGGACACAGCGGGGACACTGCGGGACACAGAAGGAGAAAGCGGGGGCCACAGCGGGACACAGCGGGCCACAGCGGGGCACACAGCGGGGGACAGCGGAGACAGACAGTGGCCACAGCGAGACAAAGAGGTGACACAGCTGGACACAGCGGGGTACACAGCGGGACACAGCGGGCACACAGCGGGGACACAGCGGGACACAGCGGGACACAGCGGGGACACAGTGGGACACAGCAGGACACAGCAGGCACACAGCGGGGACACAGCGGGACACAGCGGGGACAGAGAGGGACATAGCCGGACACAGCGGGACACAGCGGGGGACACAGCGGGGCACAGTGGGGGACCCAGTGAGGACACAGCGGGACACAGCAGGGACACAGCAAGGACACAGCGGGGGACACAGCGGGGGACAACAGGCACACAGCGGGGACACAGCGGGACACAGCGGGACACAACGGGAACAGAGAAAGACATAGCCGAACATGCGGGACACAGCGGGGGACACAGCGGGACACAGTCGGGGACCCAGTGAGGACACAGCGGGACACAGCAGGGGACACAGCAAGGACACAGCGGATGACACAGCAGGGGACACAGCGGGACACAGCGGGGAACACAGCGAGGACACAGCGGGACACAGTGGGACAGAGCGTCGATACAGCGGGGACACAGAGTTACACAGCGTGGTACACAGTTGTGGACACAACGGGACACAGTGGGGGCACAGCCGGACACAGCGGGACACAGTGGGACACACCAGGGACAAAGCGTGAGACACAGCGGGGGACAGAGAGGGAGACAGCAGGGAACACAGCGAGGAAACAGCGGGACACAGCGGTGACACTGGGGGGACTCAGCGGGGGACACAGCGGGACACAGCGGGGGACAAAGCAGGAAACAGCGGGGGACACTGCGGGACACAGTG
>NW_012304099.1:0-2974 GCF_000151885.1 Dipodomys ordii
CAGCAGGGACACAGCAGGGGACACAGAGGGACACAGCGCGAATACAGCGGGACACAGCGGGGCACAGCAGGACACAGCGAGGGACACAGCAGGGGACAGAGTGGGACACACCGGGGGACATAGTAGGACACAGCAGGGGACACAGGGAGGACACAGCGGGACACAGTGGGGGACACAGCGGAACACAGCGAGGGACACAGCGGGGGACTCAGTGGGACACAGCGGGGTACACTGAGAGGACACAGCGGGACAAAGCGGGGGACACAGCGTCGATACAGCGGGGACACAGCGGGACACAGCGGGGTACACAGCTGGGGACACAAGGGGACACAGTGGGGGACATAGCGGGACACACTGGGACACAGCGGGACACAGCGGGGCACAGCGGGGACAAAGCGGGAGACACAGCGGGGAACAGAGCAGGACACAGCGGGGGACACAGCGAGGACAGCGGGACACAGCGAGGACACAGCGGGACACAGCCGGGGACACAGCGGGACACAACGGGGAACACAGCGGGGGACACAGCGGAACACAGCGGCACACAGCAGGGGACACAGTGGTGACACAGTGGTACACAGCGTGGGACACAGCGAGGACACAGCAAAACACAGCGTGGGACAACACGGGAGACAGCGGGGGACACAGCGAGGACACAGCGGGTCACAGCGGGGACACAGCGGGACGCATCGGGGGACACAACGACGACACAGCAGGACACAGTGGGGGACACAGCGGGGGACACAGCGGAACTCAGCGGGGAACACTGGGGTGACACAGTGGGTCACAGCGGGGACAAAGCGGTAGACACATCGGGGAACAGAGCAGGACACAGCGGGGGACACAGCGAGGACACAGCGGGACACAGCGGGGACACAGCGGGGACTCAGCGGGGACACAGTGGGGGACAAACGGGACACCACGGAACACAGCGGGACACAGCAGACACAGCGGGGACAATGCGGGCATACAGCGGGCAACAGCGGGGGCACAGCAGGACACAGCAGGGGACAGAGCGGGGGACACACCAGGACACAACGGGGACAAAGTGGGACTCAGCGGGGGACACAGCAGGGGACAAAGCGGAACACCACGGGACACAGTGGTACACAGCGGGACACAGCGGGGACACTGCGGGGACACAGCGGGACAAAGCAGGGGACACAGCGGGACACAACGGGACATAGCGGGGGACACAGCAGGGGACAGCGGGGAACAGAGAGGGGACACAGCGTGACACAGGGGTGACACAGCTGGACACAGCATGGTACACAGCAGGACAGAGCGGGGACACAGCGGGGCACAGTGGGACACAGTGGGGACAGAGCGGTGGACACAGCAGTGGACACATCGGGGGACACAGAGGGGACACAGTGCGAAACAGCGGGGGACACAGCGAGGACACATTGGGACACAGCAGGGACACAGCGGGACTCAGCGGGGGACACAGCAGTACACAGCGGGACACAGCGGGACACAGCGGGGGACACAGTGGGACAGAGCAGGGTACACAGCAGGGGACACAGAGGGACCCAGCGGGACACAGCGGGGGACACAGCGAGGACAAATTGGGACACAGAGGGGACACAGCTGGACTCAGTGGGGGACACAGTGGGGACACTGCGGGACACTGCGGGAGGCACAGCGAGGACACAGCGTGACACAGCGGAACACAGCAGGACACAGTTGGGACACAGCAGGGGACACAGCGGGACACAAAGGGGGACAAGCGGGACACAGTGGGGGACACGGGGGGACAATGCGGGACACAGCGTGGGACACAGCGATGACAAAGCGGGACACAGCGGGGACACAGCGGGACTCAACACGGTCACAGCGGGACACAGCGGGACACCTCGGGGACACAGCAGGGGACACAGCGGGACACAGCGGGGGACACAGCGGGACACAGCGGGCGACACAGGGGGAACAAAGCGGGACACAGCAGGGGACACAGCGAGGACTCAGCGGGACACATCTGGGACACAGCGGGAATCAGCGGGAGACACAGCGGGACACAGTGGGACAGAGCGGGGACACAGCAGGGACACAGCGGGGGACACAGTGGGACAGAGCAGGGGACACAGCAAGGGAAACAGAGGGACAGAGCGGGACACAGCGGGGGACACAGGGTTGACAGAGCGGGACACAGCGGGGGACACAGTGAGAACACATTGGGAAACAGTGGGGACACAGCGGGACTCAGCGTGGGACACAGCAGTACACAGCGGGACCCAGCGGGACACAGCGTCGATACAGCGGGGACACAGCGGGGTACATAGCTGGGGACACAACGGGACACAGTGGGGGCCATAGCGGGACACAGCGGGACACAGCGGGACACAGGGGGTCACAGCGGGGACAAAGCGGGGACTCAGCAGGGGACACAGCGGGTGACAAACGGGACACCACGGAATACAGGGGAATACAGCGGGACACAGCGGGGGACACAGCAGGACACAGCGGGACACAGAGGTGGACACAGCGGAACACAGCAGGGGACACAGCGGGGGACACAGCGGGACACAACAGGGACAAAGCGGCACTCAGCGGGGGACACAGGAGGGGACAAAGTGGAACACCACGGGACACAATGTGACACAACAGGACACAGCGGGGACACTGTGGGAAAACAGCGGGAAAAAGCAGGGGACATAGTGGGACACAGCGGGACACAGCGGGGGACAGACCAGGTGACAGCGGGGGACAGAGAAAGGACAGAGCGGGACACAGCGGTGACACCGCTGGACACAGTGGGGTACACAGCAGGACACAGCGGGCACACAGCGGGGACACAGCGGGACACATCGGGACACAGTGGGGACAGAGCGGGACACAGAGGGACACAGCGGGGTACACAGCGGGACACACGGGGGACACAGTGAGGACACAGCGGGACACAGCGGGGACAAAGCGGGGGACACAGCGGGACACAGCAGGGACACAGCGGGACACAGCGGGGGACATAGTGTGA
>NW_012304100.1:0-2974 GCF_000151885.1 Dipodomys ordii
CCCACTCTGTCCCCGCTGAATCGAACGCTGTGTCCCGCTGAGTCCCACAGAGTCCTCGCTGTGTCCAACGCTGGGTCCCGCTGTGTCCACCGCTGTGTCCCGATGTGTCCCCGCTCTATTCTGCTGTGTCCACCACTGTGTCCCGCTGTGTCTCCCGCTGTGTCCCACTGTGTCCCCCGCTCTTTCCCCCTCTGTCCACCGCTGTGTCCCGCTGTTTCCCCCGCTGTGTGCCGCTGTGTCCTCGCTGTGTCCCCGCTGTCTCACTCTCTGTCCCCCACTGTGTCTCACGCTTTGCCCTGCTGTGTCCCACTGTGTTCCGCTATGTCGCGCTGTGCCCCCACTGTGTCCCATTGTGTCCACAGCTGTGTACCATACTGTATAATGCTGTGTCCCTGCTGTATCGACGCTGTGTCCCACTGGGTCCTGCTATGTACTCCGTTGTGTCCAGCTTTGTCACCGCTTTGTCCCCCGCTTTGTCCTGCTGTGTCCTCGCTGGGTTCCCCGCTGGGTCCCGCTGTGTCCCCCGCTGTGTCCCGCTGTGTCCCGCTGTGTCCCGCTCTGTCCCTGCTGTGTCCCGCTGTGCCCTGCTGTGTCCTAGCTGTGTCCCCCGCTGTCTCGAGCTCTGTCCCTCGCTGTGTCTCACGATTTGTCCTTGCTTTGTCCCACTGTGTCCTGCTGTGTCCCTTGTGCCCACACTGTGTCCCCTTGTGTCCACAGATGTGTACCACACTGTGTAACGCTGTATCCCTGCTGTATCGACGCTGTGTCATGCTGGGTCCCACTGTGACCCGCTGTGTTCCCAGCTGTGTCCCGCTGTGTACCCCTCTGTGTCCCCCTCTGTGTCCCGCTGTGTCCCGCTGTGTCCCCCGCTGTGTCCCTGCTGTGTCCTCGCTGTGTCCTGCTGTATACTGCTGTGTCCCCCGCTGAGTCCCGCTGTGGCCCCGCTGTGTCCCGCTGTGTTCCCCATGTGTCCCCCGCTGTGTCCCACCGTGTCCCACTGTGTCCCCCACTGTTTCCCCCGCTGTGTCCGGCTCTTTCCCCCACTGTGTGCCGCTGTGTCCCGCTATGTCCCCCGCTTTGTCCTGCTGTGTCCCCGCAGTGTCCCCGCTGTGTCCCGCTGTGTAACACTGTGTCCCGTTGTGTCCCACTTTGTCCCACACTGTGTCCCCAGCTGCATCCCCTCTGTGTCGCCGCTGTGTCCCCTCTCTGTCCTCTGCTGTCCCCCGCTGTGTCCCCCGCTGTGACCAGCTGTGTCCCGCTGTGTCCCCCGCTGTGTCCCCACTGTGTGCCCCCTGTGTCCCACTGTGTACCCCGCTGTGTCTAGCTGTGTTCCCGCTGTGTCCCGCTGTGACCCGCTGTGTTCCCAGCTGTGTCCCACTGTGTACCCCTCTGTGTCCGCCTCTGTGTCCCGCTGTGTTCCCCGCTGTGTCCCGCTGTGTGCCGCTGTGTCCCCCGCTGTGTCCCTGCTGTGTCCCCGCTGTGTCCTGCTGTATACTGTTGTGTCCCCCGCTGTGTCCCGCTTTTTCTCCGGCTGTGTCCCGCTGTGTCCTCACTGTGTCCCCCGCTGTATCCCGCTGTGTCCTCTCTGTGTCCCCAGCTGTGTCCCTCTGTGTCCCCCGCTTTGTCCCGCTGTGTCCCACTGTGTCCCCGCAGTGTCCCGCTGTGTCCCGCTGTGTCCCCGGTGTGCCCGCTGTGTCCCGCTGTGTACCCCGCTGTGTCCAGCTATGTCACCGCTGTGTCCCGCTGTGGCCCATCTCTGTCTCCGCTGTCCCCCGCTGTGTCCCCCACTGTGTGCCGCTGTGTCCCGCTACGTCCCCCGCTTCATCCCACTTTGTCCCCCGCTGTGTTCCGCTGTTTCCCGCTGTGTCCTCGCTGTGTCCCATGGTGTCTCACTTTGTCCCCGCTGTGTCCCCAGCTGTGTGCCCGCTGTGTCCCGCTGTGTACCCCGCAGTGTCCAGCTGTGTCACCGCTATGTCCCGCTGTGGCCCATCTCTGTCTCAGCTGTACTCCTCTGTGTCCCCCGTTGTGTTCCGCTGTGTCCCGCTGTGTCCCCCGCTGTGTCCTGCTGCGTCTCCGCAGTGTCCCCGCTGTGTCCTGCTGTGTCACACTGTGTCCCGTGGTGTCCCACTTTGTCCCCCGCTGTGTCCCCCGCTGTGTCCCCCGCTGAGTCCCCTCTGTTTCGACACTGTGTCCCGCTGTTTCCCGCTGTGTCCTCGCTGTGTTCCCCGCTGTGTCCCGCTGTGTCCCCCGTTGTGTCCACCACTGTGTCCTCGCTGTGTCCCCCGCTGTGTCCCGCTGTGTCCTCGCTGTGTCCCCCGCTGTGTCCCGCTGTGTCCCATGCTGTGTCCCGTTGTGTCCGACTGTGTCCTGCTCTGTCCCCACTGTGTCCCGCTGTGTCCCGCTGTGTCCCCGCTGTGTGCCCGCTGTGTCCCGCTGTGTACCACGCTGTGTCCAGCTGTGTTCTTTTGTGTCACACTGTTTCCCTCTGTGTCCCTGCTGTGTCCCTCTGTGTACCCCGCTGTGTCCAGCTTTGTCCCCGCTGTGTCTCGCTGTGTCCCACGCTCTGTCCCACACTGTGTCCCGCAGTGTCCCCCGCTGTGTCCCGCTGTGTCCCACGATGTCTCCCACTTTGTCCCACGCTGTGTCCCGCTCTATCCCGCTGTGTCCTCGCTCTGTCCCCCGCTGTGTCCAGCTGTGTCCCCGCTGTGTCCCAAGCTGTGTCCCGCTGTGTTCCGCTGTGTCCTCGCTGTGTCCCCTGCTGTGTCCCATTGTGTCCCCAGCTGTGTACCCCGCTGTGTCCCACTGTGTGCCCGCTGTATCGACGCTGTGTCCCGATGGGTCCCGCTGTGTGCCCCACTGTGACCCTCTGTGTCCCCAACTGTGTACCCTGCTGTGTAACGCTTTGTCCCGGCTGTATCGACGCTGTGTCCCGCTGGGTCCTGCTGTGTCCTGCTGTGTCCCGCTGTGTACCCCG
>NW_012304101.1:0-2974 GCF_000151885.1 Dipodomys ordii
TCAAGGAGAAGCAGGAGAAGCAGAAGAATCAGAATCTGGAGAAGCAGAATGAGAAGCAGAAGGAGAAGCAGAAGCAGAAAGAGAATCAAAAGCAGAAGGAGAAGCAGAAGAAACAGAAGAAGTAGATGCAGTAGCAGTTGTAGCAGAAGCAGTAGGAAAAGCAGAAGGAAAAGCAGAAGAACAAGAAGGAGAAGGAGAAACAGAAGGAGAAGCAGAAGGAGAAGCAGAAAGAGAAGCAGGTAAAGCAGAAGAAGAAGCAGAAGGAGAATCAGAAGGAGAAGCAGAAGAAGGAGAAGGAGAAGCAGAAGAAGATGCAGAAGGAGAAGCAGAAGCAGAAGGAGAAGCAGGATAAGCAGAAGAAGCAGAAGCAAAAGAAGGAGAAGGAGAAGCAGAGGCAGAAGAAGAAGCATAAGGACAAGCACAAGCAGAAGGAGATGCAGAAGGAGAAGCAGGAGAAGCAGAAGAAGCAGAAGCTGAAAGAGAAGCAGCAGTAGGAGAAGGAGGAGAAGCAGAAGCAGAAGGAGAAGCAGAAGCAGATGAGAAGCAGAAAGAGAAGCAGGAGGAGGACAAGAAGCAGGAGAAGCAGAAAGAGAAGAAGCAGAAACAGAAGCAAAAGGAGAAGCAGCAGAAGAAATAGAACCAGAAATTCAGGCATGAGAAACAGAAGAAGCAGAAGCAGAAGGAGAAGCAAAAAGAGAAGCAGAAGGAGAAGTAGAAAAAGCAGCAGAAGAAGCAGAAAAACAAGCAGGAGAAGCAGAAGCAGAAAGAGAAGTAGAAGCAGAAGTAGAAGCAGAAGAAGCAGTAGAAGCATAAGAAGCAGAAGCAGGAGAAGCAGAACCAGAAGAAAAAGAAGAAGCATAAGGAGCAGAAGCAGAGGGAGAAACAGAAGAAGGAGAAGGAGCAGCAGAAGGTGAAACAGAAGGAGTTGCAGAAGCAGAAAGAGAAGCAGAAATAGAAGAAGAAGAAGGAGAAGTTGGAGAATCAGAAGAAGCAGAAGCAGAAAGAGAAGTAGAAGAAGGAGAAGGAGAAGCAGAAGGAGAAGGACAAGCAGGAGAAGCAGAAGAAGCAGAAGCGGGAGAAGCAGAAGAAGAAGAAGAAGAAGAAACAGAAGAAGGAGAAGGAGCAGAAGGAGAAGCAGAAGCAGAAGGAGAAGCAGAAAGAGAAGCAGAAGAAGGAGAAGAAGCAGTAGCAGGTGAAGCAGAATCAGAAGAAACAGAAGAAGCCGAAGAATCAGAAGGAGAACCTGAAGCAGAAGGAGAAGCAGAAGCAGCAGAAGCTGGAAAAGCAGAAGCAGAAGA
The DNA here is from genome assembly GCF_000151885.1 of Dipodomys ordii. Classification (NCBI taxonomy): domain Eukaryota; kingdom Metazoa; phylum Chordata; class Mammalia; order Rodentia; family Heteromyidae; genus Dipodomys; species Dipodomys ordii. The sequence continues at coordinate 1,299 of NW_012304101.1, forward strand.
AACCGAACAAGCAGAAGAAGCAGAAGCAGAACGAGAAGCAGAAGAAGGAGAAAGAGAAGGATTAGGAGTAGGAGGAGAAGAAGCAGAATAAGAAGCAGAAAGAGAAGCAGAAGAAGAAGCAGAAGGAGGACCAGAAGAAGCAGAAGCAGGAGAAGCAGAAGCAGAAGCAGAATGAGAAGCACAAGAAGGAGAAATTGAAGGAGAAGGAGAAGGAGACGGAGAAGCAGAAGGAGAAGTAGGAGAAGCAGAAGAAGAAGAATCAGGAGAAGCAGAAACAGAAGAAGCAGAAGGAGAAGAGCAGAAGCAGAAGGAGAAGGAGAAGGAGAAGCAGAAGAAGCAGAAGCTGAAGCAGAAGAAAAAGAAACAGAAAAAGCAGAAGAAGCAGAAAAAGAAGCAGCAGGAGAAGCAGAAGAAGAAGAAGGAGAAGGAGAAAGAGAAGGATTAGGAGTAGGAGAAACAGAAGGATAAGCAGAAGCAGAAAGAGAAGGAGAATGAGAAGGAGAAGCAGGAGAAGCAGGAGAAGCAGAAGCAGGAGAAGCAGAAGCAGAAGAAACATAGGAAGGAGAAGAAGCAGAAGGAGAAGCAGAAACAGAAGGAAAAGCAGAAAGAGAAGCAGGAGAAGCAGAAGAAGCAGCAGCAGGAGAAGCAGAAGCAGAAGAAGTCGAAGACGCAGAAGCAGAACCTGAAGCAGAAGGAGAAGCAGAAGAAGCAGAATCTGGAGAAGCAGAAGGAGAAGCAGAAGCAGAAAGAGAAGCAAAAGCAGAAGGAGAAGCAGAAGGGGAAGCAGAAGAAACAGAAGAAGCAGAGGCAGTAGCAGAATAAGCAGAAGATGCAGAAGCAGAAGGAAAAGCAGAAGAACGAGAAGGAGAAGGAGTAGGAGAAACAGAAGGAGAAGCAGAAAGAGAAGCAGAAGAAGGAGCAGGAGAAAGAAAAGCAGCAGGAGAAGCAGAAAGAGCAGCAGAAGGAGATGCAGGAGATGCAGAAACAGGAGAAGCAGAAGCAGAAGAAACAGGAGAAGGACAAGAAGCACAAGCAGAAGGAGAAGCAGAAACAGAAGGAGAAGCAGAAAGAGAAAGAGGGGAAGCAGAAGAATCAGAAGCAGGAGAAGCAGAAGCATAAGAATCCGAAGAAGCAGAAGCAGAACCTGAAGCAGAAGGAGAAGCAGGAGAAGCAGAAGAAGCAGAAGCAGAAGGAGAAGTAGAAGTAGGAGAAGGAGAAGGAAGAGTCGCAGAAGCAATAGGATTAGCAGAAGGAGAAGCAGAAGCAGAATGAGAAGCAGAAAGAGAAGCAGTAGAAGCAGAAGAAGCAGGAAAAGCAGAAGCAGAAGAAAGAGAAGAAGAAGAAGAAGAAGAAGAAGAAGAAGAAGAAGAAGAAGAAGAAGAAGAAGAAGAAGAAGAAGAAGAAGAAGAAGAAGGAGAAGGAGAACGAGAAGGAGAAGCATAAGGAGAAGCATAAGGAGAAGCATAAGGAGAAGAAGTAGAAGCAGAAGAAGCAGAAGCCAGAAGCAGAAGCAGTAGAAAAAGAATAAGCATAAGAAGAAGAATGAGAGGGAGAAGCAGAAGAAGGAGTAGCAGAAGAAGAAGAAGCAGCAGAAGGAGAAGCAGAAGCAGAAAAAGATGCAGAACGAGAAGCAGGAGAAGCAGAAGAAGCAGAAGCAGAAGGAGAAGCAGAAGTAG
>NW_012304102.1:0-2973 GCF_000151885.1 Dipodomys ordii
TCGTCGCTCTCTTCTATTCTGCTCTGCTCTCTGATCTGCTCTCTCCTCTCTCTCGTCTGCTCTGTTCTCTTCTCCTTCTGCATCTCCTTCTGCTTGTGCTTTTCCTTCTGCTTCTTCTTCTGCTTCTGCTTCTCCTTCTCCTTCTTCTGCTTCTCCGTCTGCTTCTGCTTCTTCTTCTTTTCCTGTTTCTCCTTCTGCTTCTCCTTCTGTTTCTCCTTCTCGTTCTTCTGCTATTCCTTCTGCTTCTCTTTCTGCTTCTGCATCTTCAGCTTCTTCTGCTACTGCTACTGCTTCTTCTGTTTCTTCGGCTTCTCCTTCTGCTTTTGCTTCTCTTTCTGCTTCTGCTTCTCCTTCTGGTTCTCCTTCTTCTTCTCCAGTTTCTTCTTCTTCTGCTTCTCCAGCTTCTCCTTCTGCTTCAGGTTCTCCTTTTGCTTCTTCGGCTTCTTCTGCTTCTATTTCTGCTTCTCCTTCTGTTTCTGCTTCTCTTTCTGCTTCTGCTTCTTCTCCATCTTCTATTTCTTCTGAGTCTGCTTCTCCTGCTTCTGCTTCTCCTGCTTCTCCTTCGGTTTCTCTTTATGCTTCTCCTTCTCCTTCTCCTTCTTCTGCTTCTACTACTGCTTCTGCTTCTCCTTCTGCATCTTCTTCTGTTTCAATTTCTCCTTCTTCTGCCTTTCATTATGCTTCTGCTTCTCCTGCTTCTGCTCCTTCTGCTTCTCCTGCTTCTCCTTCTCCTTCTCTTTCTGCTTCTGCTTATCCTTCTGTTTCTCCTACGCCTAATCCTTCTCTTTCTCCTTCTCCTTCTTCTGCTTCTCCTGCTGCTTCTTCTGCTTCTTCTGCTTTTTCTGTTTCTTCTTCTTCTGCTTCAGCTTCTGCTTCTTCTGCTTCTCCTTCTCCTTCTGCTTCTGCTTCTCCTTCTGCTTCTGCTCTTCTCCTTCTTCTGTTTCTTCTGCTTCTACTTCTCCTGCTTCTTCTTCTTCTGCTTCTCCTACTTCTCCTTCTGCTTCTCCATCTCATTCTCCTTCTCCTTCAATTTCTCCTTCTTGTGCTTCTCATTCTTCTTCTACTTCTGCTTCTCCTGCTTCTGCTTCTTCTGTTTCTCCTTCTGCTTCTCTTTCAGCTTCTTATTCTGCTTCTGCTCCTCCTACTCCTAATCCTTCTCTTTCTCCTTCTTCTTCTTCTGCTTCTCGTTCTGCTTCTGCTTCTTCTGCTTTTTCTGTTTCTTCTGCTTCTGCTTTTCCAGCTTCTGCTGCTTCTGCTTCTCCTTCTGCTTCAGGTTCTCCTTCTGGTTCTTGGGCTTCTTCTGTTTCTTCTGCTTCTGTTTCTCCTGCTACTGCTTCTTCTGCTTCTCTTTCTGCTTCTCCTTCTCCTTCTGCTTCTGCTTCTGCTTCAATTTCTCCTTCTGCTTCTCATTCTGCTTCTGCGTCTTCTGTTTCTTCTGCTTCTCCTGCTTCTGCTTCTCCTCTTTCTCCTACTTGTCTTGCTGCTTCTCCTTCTGCGTCTCTTTGCTTCTGCTTATCCTTTGGCTTCTCCTACTCCTAATCCTTCTCTTTCGCCTTCTCCTTCTTCTTCTTCTTCTTCTTCTTCTTCTGCTTCTCCTGGTGCTTCTGCTTCTGCTTATTCTACTATTTCTGTATCTTCTGCTTCTGCTTCAGATTGTGCTTCTTCTGTTTCTCCTTCTGCTTCAGATTCTGCTTCTGCTTCTTCGGGTTCTCCTGTTTCTTCTGCTTCTGCTTCTCCTGCTTCTTCTGCTTCTCCTGCTTCTCTTTCTGCTTCTCCTTCTGCTTCTGCTTCTCCTTCTGCTTCTGCTTCTGCTCTTCTCCTTCTTCTGTTTCTTTTGCTTCTGTTTCTTCTGCTTCTTCTTCTGTTTCTTCTGATTCTACTTCTGCTTCTCCTTCTTCTCCTCTTTCTGCTTCTACTTCTGGTGTTCTGATTCTCCTGGTTCTCCTTCTTGTTCTCCTTCTGTTTCTGCTTCTCTTTCTGCTTCTGCTTCTCCTTCTGCTGCTCCTTCTCCTTCTCCTTCTTCTGCTTCTCCCTCTGCTTCTGCTTCTGCTTCTTTTGCTTATTCTTTTTCCTCTGCTTCTGCTTCTCCTGCTTCTGCTTCTACTGCTTCTCCTTATGCTTCTCCTTATGCTTCTCCTTATGCTTCTCCTTCTTCTCTTCTCCTCTTCTCTCTCTCTCTCTCTCTCTCTCTCTCTACTCTACTCTGCTCTCTCTCTCTCTTCTATTCTTCTTCTTCTTCTTCTTCACTTTCTTCTGCTTCTGCTTTTCCTGCTTCTTCTGCTTCTACTGCTTCACTTTCTGCTTCTCATTCTGCTTCTGCTTCTCCTATTGCTTCTGCTGCCCTTCCTTCTCCTTCTCCTTCTCCTACTTCTGCTTCTCCTTCTGCTTCTGCTTCTTCTGCTTCTCCTGCTTCTCATTCTGCATCTTCTTCTGCTTCTGCTTCTCCTGCTGCTTCTTCTTCTCCTTCTGCTACTCCTTCTTCTGCTTCTCCTTCTGATTCTCCTTCTACTTCTCTTTCTGCTGCTCCTTCTCCTTCTTCTGCTTCTCTCTCTGATTCTTCTTCTTATGCTTATTCTTTTTCTACTGCTTCTGCTTCTCCTGCTTCTGCTTCTTCTGCTTCTTCTGCTTCTACTGCTTCTCCTGATGCTTCTACTTCTTCTTCTTCTTCTTCTTCTTCTTCTTCTTCTTCTTCTTCTTCTTCTTCTTCTTCTTCTTCTTCTTCTTCTTCTTCTTCTTCTTCTTCTTCTTCTCTTTCTTCTGCTTCTGCTTTTCCTGCTTCTTCTGCTTGTCCTGCTTCTCTTTTTGCTTCTCTTTCTGCTTCTGCTTCTCCTATTGCTTCTGCTCCCCTTCCTTCTCCTTCTCCTTCTCCTTCTCCTTCTCCTACTTCTGCTTCTCCTTCTGCTTCTGCTTCTTCTGCTTCTCCTGCTTCTCCTTCTGCATCTTCTTCTCCTTCTGCTTCTCCTTTGCTTCTCC
>NW_012304103.1:0-2973 GCF_000151885.1 Dipodomys ordii
TCATCTTATGTTTCTTCTGCTTCTGCTTCTCCTGCTTCTGCTTCTCCTGCTTCTCGTTGTGCTTCTCTTTCTGCTTCTCTTTCTGCTTCTCCTTCTCCTTCTTCTGCTTCTCCTTCTGCTTCTCCTTCTCCTTCTGCTTCAATTTCTCCTTCTGCTTCTCATTCTGCTTCTGCGTCTTCTGTTTCTTCTGCTTCTCTTGCTTCTGCTTCTCCTGCTTCTCCTACTTGTCTTGCTGCTTCTCCTTCTGCATCTCTTTCTGCTTCTGCTTATCCTTTTGCTTCTCCTACTCCTATTCCTTCTCTTTCAACTTCTCCTTCTTGTTCTTCTGCTTGTCCTGGTGCTTCTGCTTCTGCTTATTCTACTATTTCTGTTTCTTCTGCTTCTTCTTCAGATTGTGCTTCTTCTGTTTCTCCTTCTGCTTCAGATTCTGATTCTGCTTCTTTGGCTTCTCCTGTTTCTTCTGCTTCTGCTTCTCCTGCTTCTTCTGGTTCTCCTGCTTCTCTTTCTGCTTCTCCTTCTGCTTCTGCTTCTCCTTCTGCTTCTGCTTCTGCTCTTCTCCTTCTTCTGTTTCTTTTGCTTCTGTTTCTTCTGCTTCTTCTTCTGTTTCTTCTGATTCTACTTCTGCTTCTACTTCTTCTCTTCTCTTTCTGCTTCTTCTGATTCTCCTGCTTCTCCTTCTTGTTCTCCTTCTGTTTCTGCTTCTCTTTCTGCTTCTGCTTCTCCTTCTGCTGCTCCTTCTCCTTCTCCTTCTTCTGCTTCTCTCACTGCTTCTGCTTCTGCTTCTTTTGCTTATTCTTTTTCTTCTGCTTCAGCTTCTCCTGCTTCTGCTTCTTCTCCTTCTACTGCTTCTCCTTATATTTCTCCTTATGCTTCTCCTTATGTTCTCCTTATGCTGCTTCTTCTTCTTCTTCGTCTTCTTCTTCTTCTCTTTCTTCTGCTTCTTCTTTTCCTGCCTCTTCTGCTTCTACTGCTTCTCTTTCTGCTTCTTGTCCTTCTCCTGTTTCTTCTCCTTCTGCTTCTCCTGCTTCTGTTTCTTCTGCTTTTCCTGCTTCTCTTTCTGCTTCTCCTTCTGCTTCTGCTCCTTCTCCTTCTTCTGTTTCTTCTTCTGCTGCTTCTCCCGCTTGTGCTTCTTCTGCTTCTCCTGCTTCTCGTTCAGCTTCTCTTCGTCGGCTTCTCTTTCTATTTCTGCTTCTGCTTCTTCTGATTCTGATTCTTCTCCTTCTTCTTCTCCTTCTGATTCTGCGTCTTCTGCATTTCCTGCTTCTCCTTCTGCATCTGCTTCTGCTTGTGCTTTTCCTTCTTCTTCTTCTCCTGCTCCGGCTTCTCCTTCTCCTTCTTCTGCTTCTCCGTCTGCTTCTGTTTCTTCTGCTTTTCCTGCTTCTCCTTCTGCTTTTCCTTCTATTTCTCCTCGTTCTTCTGATATTCCTTTTGCTTCTCTTTCTGCTTCTGCATCTTCAGCTTCTTCTGCTACTGATTCTGCTTCTTCTGTTTCTTCTGCTTCTCCTTCTGCTTTTGCTTCTCTTTCTGCTTCTGCTTCTCCTTCTGGTTCTCCTTCTTCTCCAGATTCTCCTTCTTCTGCTTCTCCTTCTGCTTTAGGTTCTGCTTTTGCTTCTTCGGCTTCTTCTGCTTCTTTTTCTGCTTCTCCTTCTGTTTCTGCTTCTCTTTCTGCTTCTGCTTCTTCTCCTTCTTCTATTTCTTCTGATTCTGCTTCCCCTGCTTCTGCTTCTCCTGCTTCTCCTTCTGTTTCTTCTTATGCTTCTCCTTCTGCTTCTCCTTCTTCTGCTTCTACTACTGCTTCTGCTTCTCCTTCTGCTTCTGCATCTTCTGCTTCTTCTGCTACTGCCTCCGCTTCTTCTGTTTCTTCTGCTTCTCCTTCTGCTTCTCCTTCTGCTTTTGCTTCTCTTTCTGCTTCTGCTTCTCCTTCTGCTTCTCCAGATTCTGTTTCTTCTGCTTCTCCTGTATCTCCTTATGCTTCAGGTTCTGCTTCTGCTTCTTCGGCTTCTTCTGCTTCTGCTTCTCCTGCTGCTGCTTCTTCTGCTGCTCCTGCTTCTATTTCTGCTTTTCCTTCTGTTTCTGCTTCTCCTTCTGCTTCTGCTTCTTCTCCTTCTTATGTTTCTTCTGCTTCTGCTTCTCCTGCTTCTGCTTCTCGTGCTTCTCGTTGTGCTTCTCGTTGTGCTTCTCTTTTTGCTTTTCTTTCTGCTTCTCCTTCTCTTTCTTCAGCTTCTCCTTCTGATTCTGCTTCAATTTCTCCTTCTGCTTCTCATTCTGCTTCTGCGTCTTCTGTTTCTTCTGCTTCTCTTGCTTCTGCTTCTCCTGCTTCTCCTACTTCTCGTGCTGCTTCTCCTTCTGCGTCTCTTTCTGCTTCTGCTTATCCTTTTAGTTCTCCTACTCCTAATCCTTCTCTTTCGCCTTCTCCTTCTTGTTCTTCTGCTTGTCCTGGTGCTTCTGCTTCTGCTTATTCTACTATTTCTGTTTCTTCTGCTTCTGCTTTAGATTGTGCTTCTTCTGTTTCTCCTTCTGCTTCAGATTCTGCTTCTGCTTCTTCGGCTTCTCCTGTTTCTTCTTCTTCTGCTTCTCCTGCTTCTTCTGCTTCTCCTGCTTCTCTTTCTGCTTCTCCTTCTGCTTCTGCTTCTCCTTCTGCTTCTGCTTCTGCTCTTCTCCTTCTTCTGTTTCTTTTGCTTCTGTTTCTTCTTCTTCTTCTGTTTCTTCTGACTCTACTTCTGCTTCTCCTTCTTCTCCTTCTCTTTCTGCTTCTTCTGATTCTCCTGCTTCTCCTTCTTGTTCTCCTTCTGTTTCTGCTTCTCTTTCTGCTTCTGCTTCTCCTTCTGCTGCTCCTTCTCCTTCTCCTTCTTCTGCTTCTCTCACTGCTTCTGCTTCTGCTTCTTTTGCTTATTCTTTTTCTTCTGCTTCAGCTTCTCCTGCTTCTGCTTCTTCTCCTAACTACTGCTTCTCCTTATACTTCTCCTTATGCTT
>NW_012304104.1:0-1415 GCF_000151885.1 Dipodomys ordii
AATGAGATAATAAACTTTTGACCTTACTTTTTCTCAAATTACGACAAATACAATGTTAACCGAGGCAAAGCTTCTCCATTTATTTACTTATCTATGTATTTTTGTCTGTAATAGTTGGAACTGATGGCCTCATTATTTTTCAGACATAGATGTCTCCCTATGCTTCCTACATAGCTGAGATTAGAAGTGTGTGTCATCATGACTTTATGTGTAGCTTCATTTTTTAAAACAAATGAAAATGTTGTGTCCTTTAGAAGAGTGTGACACTGCAGCTAGTACTGCTAATAATCTGACTTTTCACTGTTTTATAATTTAAAATTATATTTTTGTCATGTTTTTTCTTATCATATTGTGGATCAAACATGGGCCTCAAGCAAGCCAAGCCAGAGGACTTTACCAATGAACTTCAGTCCTACCCTGATTTGGAAATTTTAAACCTGTATGACATTGGATGAAGACCCTTTATTTTTCCTGCACAAATTTAATTACATAAATGCATAGTGCTGTTTCGTTTTTCAAAACTTAAGTGATATAAAACTGGGATGCAGTCTACTTCCTGCTTGACATTGTAATCCAGTGCACTTACCAATTTATCTGTCCATTTAGAGTCTAAGCAATCTGGCTTTTGAGATCTATATTTAAAAATCTTCAGGTAATTTTATAATTAGAATATCATTGTAGTTCTTTTTCAAGTGCATTATAGCAGAAAGCACCTCATTCATTTCCATTTATGTAGTTACTGTACTAAATTTATGTGTAATGAGTATTAGAGATCTATACAAATTTCTGTAAGCCCTGTGATGAAGGTCTTCCTACTCAAATATTTTATTTATTTATTTTTAATTGTGAAAAAACATACAGAGGGGTTACAATTACATGGGCAAGATAATGAGTACATTTCTTATCAAGCATTGATGCCTACTCTATTGTTTCCCCTTCCCATCCCTTCCCCTTTCCACTCCCACACCTACCCTGGCCAAAGTTGTAAAGTTCATTTTTCTACATAATGTTTTGTACATCTCATTTTTGCAATGGGTCCACCTATATGCCTACTTAAAGAATTGGTTTTTTCCCTTCCCCTTTACAAATTGTACCAACATCAAATACAGTGAAAGCAGACGTTATACCATTGGGAAGGGACATACAAAGCAACAAATAAGTCATCTTAGAAATATGTTAGAAACAATCACAGGAAAGGAAAAAAAAAACATTTGAATCCTTATCATGGGGTTCCAACCCAGATGCCCCTCAGTAGTTGAATGGATCAAGAAAATGTGGTATATATACACAATGGCAATTCTATGCCTCCGTCAGAGTAATGACATTGCCCTATTTTTTATGAAATGGAAAGACGGCAAAAATCATATTAAGTGAGTAAGCCAGGTCCAAAGGAACATAGGTCCCATGGTTTCCCT
>NW_012304105.1:0-1558 GCF_000151885.1 Dipodomys ordii
AGAAATGACAAAGTCACATTCTTGCTAATTAGATGGCCTAAAATACAGGATTTTATTCATATCTAAAGCAGCAGAAGAGAAAAGACTAAAGAGGGTTAGCACTTTGTCCTTGTTTCACCTGGATGCTGGATTCTCAAATGGACAAAAAGATGCTTTCTTGCGTATGTTGAAAATTGAGTTGAGGCCCACACTAGAGACATATGGCAAATATATAAATCCCAACAAAGAGCAGGAAAGTATTTTTAAAATACAATTTTAAGTACAATCTAATATTGTACTTTAAAGTACAATCTAAGGTAATGGTATGTACTATTTTTCTGGATGAGGTTAGAACTATGGTTTCATAAAGCTGCTTTTGAAATGTGAAATGTAGTTAGTTTATTAAAATGTGTTAATAGAGTTCACCTATAATTAACCAGTTGTGATGCATGCCTATGATCTTAACACTCAGGAATTTTGACACAGAACAATGGTGAGTTCCAGGCTAGTCTCAAACATATGTAACAACCTTATTTCAAAACACAGCAACAACAAAAAGAAAGAAAAAGCTACCTATGATTATATGGTTTATTTATACTCTCTAAAACATAAGTGAAGTCATAATAGTAATAAGGTTTTATTAAAATGAATAAATTCTAGAAAATAACATCAGCAACTTTTTCCCCTGAAATTCCCATTTATCCAGTGGTATTCCAACTGGTTTTTGGAAAAATGAAATCTTAAGGAACCTATAGAATTGCACCTAGTGTTTCATGGATATTGTGTTTTAGCCCTCTGCTTTGGTTTTCTGCTGGCAGGCCAGAAGTGGACTCCTAGAAAAGGGGAGCAACAAGGCTGGAATGACAGCTGGGGAAAAGAGCTGATAGTTAATAGAGCAGAGCAGAGTTCCTACAGGGAATATGGATCCTATGAGACCAAGAGACAGGCCGACTTTACAGATGAGAAGTTTTCAGATGAAATGTATGTACAACAGTCCTCAACTGGGATGGATTGGGAACCATAGGAGTTTTCAGAATAGCCATAAGCCTTTGTGACTTTTCCATATTATAGGTCTTAGGGATATTTTGATACTGTATGCAACAAGTCAGTATTATTTTAGATGACACTTGAAAGATCTTCATGTATTTCTGAGATGACCTTATATCAAGATTCAGGACCAGTTGTATAATTAAAACTAAATTGGGGAGCTGGGTTCGGTTGGCTCATGCCTGTAATCCTAGCTACTCAAGAGGCTGAGATCTGAGGATGGTGGTTCAAAGGCAACCCCAAGCAGGAAAGTTCTAGAGACTCTTATCTCCAATTAACCACCAGAAAATAGGAAGTGGTGCTATGGCTCAAATGGTAGAGTGCTAGCCATGAGTTGAAGAGCTGAGGGATAACACCCAGGCCAAGAGTTCAAATCCCATGAACAACAAAAATAAATAAATAATAAATTAACTGTGGGCTTGGAAGGTACTTTATCAGTAGAGCATTGGAAGAGCACTTTGGAATATACAAGGCCCTAGGATCAATGTCGTAATATCAGTGCAAAGGGAAAAAAAAATTCATAAGTATGAGA
>NW_012304106.1:0-2973 GCF_000151885.1 Dipodomys ordii
GCTGTGTCCCGCTGTGACCATTGCTGTGTCCTGCTGTGTCCCGCTGTGTCCCAGCTGTGCCCAGGCTGTGTTCCCGCTTTGTCCTGCTGTGTACACACTGTGTCCAGCTGTGTCCCCGCTGTGTCCCACTGTGTCCCCCACTGTGTCCCGATGTGTCCCGCTGTGTCCACTGCTGTGACCCCGCTGTGTCTTGCTGTGTCCCGCTGTATCCCCCACTGTGTCCGGCTGTGCCCCGCTGTGTCCTCGCTGTGTCCCCCGCTGTGACCACTGTGTCCCGCTGTGTCCCCGCTGTGTCCCGCTGTGTCCCTCGCTGTGTCTCGCTGTGTCCCGCTGTGTCCCACTGGGTCCCGCGCTGTGTCCTGCTGTGTCCCCACAGTGGCCCCGCTCTGTCCCGCTGTGTCCCGCTGTGTTCCGTGGTGTCCCGCTTTGTCCCTTGCTGTGTCCCCCGCTGAGTCCCCACTATGTCCCCACTGTGTCCCGCTGTGTCCTCCCTGTGTCCCCCGCTGTGTCCCGCTCTGTCTCCCGCTATGTCCCGCTCTGTCCTCCGCTGTGTCCCTCTGTGTCCTGCTTTGTCCAGCGCTGTATCGACGTTGTGTCCTGCTGGGTCCCGCTGGGTCCTCGCTGTGTCCTGCTATGTCCCGTGCTGTGTCCCGCTGTGTACAGTGCTGTGTCCCTGTTGTGTCCTACTGTTTCCCCCGCTATGTCCCTCTGTGTCCTCGCTGTGTCCCCCGTTGTGTCCCGCTGTGTCCTCGCTGTGTCCCCCGCTGTGTCTCGCTGTGTCCCCCGCTGTGTCTCACGTTTTGTCCACGCTGTTTCCCACTGTGTCCCACTGTGTCCCGCTTTGTCCCCCACTGTGTCCCTTTGTGTCCCCAGCTGTGTACCCCGCTGTGTCCCGCTGTGGCCCCTCTGTATCGACCCTGTGTCCTGCTGGGTCCTGCTGTGTCCTCGCTGTATTCCCCCGTGTGTCCCGCTGTGTTCCCTGCTGTGTCCCCCGCTGTGTCCTGCTGTCCCCCGCTGTGTCCCGTTGTGTCCCGCTGTGTCCGCCGCTGTGTCCCTGCTGTGTCCTCGCTGTGACCCCCGCTGTGTCCCGCTGTGTCCCCCGCTGTGTCCCGCTGTGTCTACTGCTGTGTCCCTGCTGTGTCCCGCTGTGTCCCAATGTGTCCTTGCTGTGTCCTACACTGTTTCCTGCTGTGTCCTCGCTGTGTCCCCCGATGTGTCCGTTTGTGTCCCCAGCTGTGTACCCCGCTGTGTCCTGCTGTGTGCCCGCTGTTTTAACGCTGTGTCCCGCTGTGTCCTCGCTGTGTTCCCAGCTCTGTCCCGCTGTGTACCACTCTGTGTCCCCCTCTGTGTCCCGCTGTGTCCCCCGCTGTGTCCCGCTGTGTCCCCGCTGTGTCCCGTGGTGTCCCACTTTGTCCCCCGACGTGTCTCCCGCTGAGTCCCCTCTGTGTCCCCACTATGTCCCGCTGTGTCCTCGCTGTGTCCCCCGCTGTCTACCACTTTGTCCCCCACTATGTCCCGCTGTGTCCTCGCTGTGTCCCCCGCTGTGTCCCGCTGTGTCCTCTCTGTGTCCCCTGCTGTGTCCCTTTGTGTCCCCTTCTGTGCACCACGCTGTGTCCCGCTGTGTCTACTGCTGTGTCCCGACGTGTCTCCGCTGTGTCTACTGCTGTGTCCCTGCTGTGTCCCGCTGTGTCCCGCTGTGTCCCGCTGTGTCCTCGCTGTGTCCCACGCTGTGTTTCACTGTGTCCTCGGTGTGTCCCCCGATGTGTCCCTTTGTGTCCCCAGCTGTGTACCCTGATGTGTCCCGCTGTGTATCCACTGTGTCTACTGTTGTGTCCCTGCTGGGTCCCGCTGTGTCCCGCTGTGTCCCCTGCTGTGTCTCCCGCTGTGTCCCGCTCTGTCCCCAGCTGTGTCCCGCTTTGTTCCACGCTGTGTCCCGCTGTGTCCCCCGCTGGGTCCTGCTGTGTCCCCCACTGTGTCCCGCTGGGTCCCACTGTGACCCTGCTGAGTCCTGCTGTGTCCCGCTGTGTCCCCCGTTGTGTCCTGCTGTGTCCCCGCAGTGGCGCCGCTCTGTCCCGCTGTGTCCCGCTGTGTTCCATGGTGTCCCGCTTTGTCCCTTGCTGTGTCCCCCGCTGAGTCCCCGCTATGTCCCCACTGTTTCCCGCTGTGTCCTCCCTGTGTCCCCCGCTGTGTCCCGCTCTGTCCCCCGCTATGTCCCGCTCTGTCCTCCGCTGTGTCCCTCTGTGTCCTGCTTTGTCCCTCGCTGTATCGACGCTGTGTCCTGCTGGGTCCCGCTGGGTCCTCGCTGTGTTCCCCGCTTTGTCCCTTGCTGTGTCCCCCGCTGTGTCCCCCGCTGTGTCCCGCTATGTCCCGTGCTGTGTCCCACTGTGTCCACTGCTGTGTCCCTGTTGTGTCCCGCTGTGTCCCCCTCTATGTCCCGCTGTGTCCTCGCTGCGTTCCCCGTTGTGTCCCGCTTTGTCCTCGCTGTGTCCCCCGCTGTGTCTCGCTGTGTCCCCCGCTGTGTCTCATGCTTTGTCCACGCTGTTTCCCAATGTGTCCCGCTGTGTCCCGCTTTGTTCCCCACTGTGTCCCTTTGTGTCCCCAGCTGTGTACCCCGCTGTGTCCCGCTGTGACCCCTCTGTATCGACCCTGTGTCCTGCTGGGTCCTGCTGTGTCCTCGCTGTATTCCCCCTTGTGTCAAGCTGTGTCCCCTGCTGTGTCCCCCGCTGTGTCCTGCTGTCCCCTGCTGTGTCCCGCTGTGTCCCCCGCTGTGTCCCTGCTGTGTCCTCGCTCTGTCCCCCGCTGTGTCCCCCTGTGTCCCCGCTGAGTCCCTGCTGTGTCCCGCTGTGTCCTGTTGTGTCCCGCTGTGTCCTTGCTGTGTCCCACACTGTTTTCTGCTGTGTTCTCGCTGTGTCCCCCGATGTGTCCGTTTGTGTCCCCAGCTGTGTACCCCGCTGTGTCCTGCTGTGTCCCCAA
>NW_012304107.1:0-1455 GCF_000151885.1 Dipodomys ordii
GCGGGGTACACTGCGGGACACACGGTGGACACAGCAAGGACACACAGGGACACAGTGACGACACAGCGGGACACAGCGGGGGAAACCGCGGGACACAATGTGGACACAGCAGTGGACACAGCGGGACACAGCGGGGGACAGAGGGGGGACACAGCGGGGGACACAGCGAAGACACATTGGGACACAGCGGGGACACAGCGGGACTCAGCGGGGGACACTGCAGTACACAGAGGGACACAGCGGGACACAGAGGGGGACACAGTGGGACAGAGGGGGGGACACAGCAGGGACACAGAGGAACTCAGCGGGACACAGCGGGGGACACAGGGGGGACACAGCGGGACACAGGGGGGGATAGAGCGAGACACATTGGGACACAGCGGGGACACAGCGGGACTCAGCGGGGGACACAGCAGTACACAGCGGGACACAGCAGTGATACAGCTAGACAAAGCGGGGTACACAGCGGGACACACCGGGCACACAACAGGGACACAGCGGGACACACCGGGACACAGTGGAGAAAGAGCGGGACACAGCGTGACACATCAGGACACAGCGGGGTACACAGCGGGACACACGGGGAACACAGTGTGGACACAGCGGGACACAGTTGGGGACACAGCGACGACACAGCAGGACACAGCGGGGGACACAGGGGGGACAGAGCGGGACACAGCAGGACACAGAGGGGGACACAGTGGGACAGAGCAGAGGACACAGCAGGAAACACAGCGGGACACAGCGGGGGACACAGGGGGGACACAGCGGGACTCAGCGCGGGACACAGCGAGGACACATTGGGACACAGCGGGGACACAGCGGGACTCAGCGGGGGACACAGCAGTACACCGCGGGACACAGCAGGACACAGCGGGGGACACAGAGGGGTAAACAGCGGGACACAGCGGGGAACACAGCGAGGACACAGCGGGACCAAGCGGGACACAGCATCGATACAGTGGGGACACAGCGGGACACAGTGGGGTACACAGCTGGGTACACAACGGGACACAGCGGGGGACACAGCGAGGACACAGCAGAACACAGCATGGGAAACAGCGAGGACACAGTGGGACACAGCGAGACACAGCGGGACACAGTGGGGACACAGAAGTAGACACAGCGGGACACAGCGAGGACACAGCGGGGACACAGCGGGGACACAGCGGCACCCAGCAGGACACAACGGGGCACACAGCGGGACACAGCGGGACACAGCTTGGGACACAGCGGGAACACAGCAGGACACAGCCGGGGACACAGCGAGGACACAGCGGGACACAGCGTGGGACAAAGCGGGAGATAGCAGGGGACACAGCGAGGACACAGCGGGACACAGTGGCGACACATAGAGGACTCAGCGGGGGACACAGTGTGGGACAGAGCGGGACACAGCGTGACCCAGCGGGGACAAAGCGTGAGACACAGCTGTGGACAGAGCGGGAGACAGAG
>NW_012304108.1:0-2973 GCF_000151885.1 Dipodomys ordii
CCGCTGTGTCCCGCTGTATCGACGCTGTGTCCCGCTGGGACCTGCTGTGTTCTCTCTGTGTTCCCGCTGTGTCCGCTGTGTCCCCGCTGTGTCCTCGCTGTGTCCCACGCTGTGTCCTTGCTGTGTCCCCGCTGGGTCCCGCTGGGTCCCGCAGTGTCCCCCGCTGAGTCCCGCTTTGTCACCGCTGTGTCCCGCTCTGTCCCCGCTCTATCGACGCTGTGTCCCGCTGTGTCCCGCTGTGTCCCCCGCTGTGTCCCGCTTTGTCACCGCTGTGTCCCGCTGTGTCCTCGCTGTGTCCCCCGCTGTGTCCCGCTGTGTCCCCGCTGTGTCCCGCTGTGTCCCGCAGTGTCCCCTGCTGAGTCCCGTTGTGTCACCGCTGTGTCCTGCTGTGTCCCCGCTCTATCGACGCTGTGTCCCGCTGGGTCCCGCTGTTTCCTCTCTTTGTTCCCCGCTGTGTCCCGCTGTGTCCCCCGCTGTGTCTCTCGCTGTGTCCCGCTGTGTCCCCGGCTGTGTCCGGCTGTGTCCCGCTGTGTCCCCCGCTGTGTCCTTGCTGTGTCCCCACTGTGTCCCGCTGTGTCCCGCAGTGTCCCCAGCTGTGTCCCGCTGTGTCCTCACTGTGTCCCCCGCTGTGTCCCGCTTTGTCCTTGCTGTGTATCCCGCTGTGTCCCTCTGTGTCCCCGGCTGTGTCCCGCTGTGTCCCCTGCTGTGTCCCCACTGTGTCACGCTGTGTTTCGCTGTGTCCGGCTGTGTCCTCGCTCTGTCTCATTCAGTGTCCAGCTGTGTCCTCCCTGCGTCCCCCGCTGTGTCCCGCTGAGTCCCGCTGAGTCCCCTGCTGTGTCCCGCTGTGTCCCGCTGTGTCCCGCTCTGTCCCATCTGTGTCCCGATGTGTCCAGCTCTGTCCCAGTTGTGAGTCCGCTGTGCCCCGCTGTGTACCCTTCTGTGTCCAGCTGTGTCCCCTCTGTGTCCCGCTGTGTCCCTTGTCTGTCCCCTGCTGTCCACCTCTGTGTCCCCCGGCTATGTCCCGCAGTGTCCCCGCTGTGTCCCGCTGTGCCCTACTGTGTCCCGTGGTGTCCCGCTTTTTCCCCTCTATGTCCCCTGCTGAGTCCCCTCTGTGTCCCCGCTGTGTCCAGCTGTGTCCTCGCTGTGTCCTCCGCTGTCTCCCGCTTTGTCCCACGCTGTGTCCTACTGTGTCCCACTGTGTCCCTGCTGTGTCCCCCGCTGTGTCCCGCTGTGTCCCGCTGTGTCCCCCGCTGTGTTCTGCTGGGTCCCGCTGTGTCCCTGCTGTGTCCGGCTGTGTCCCCCGCTGTGTCCCGCTGGGTCCCGCTGTGTCCCTCGCTGTGTACCGCTGTGTCCCCGCAGGTTCACCGCTGTTTCACCCTGTGTCCTGCTATGTTCCGTGGTGTCCTGCTTTGTCCCCCGCTGTGTCCCGCTGTGTCCACTGCTGGGTCCCCGCTTGGTCCCGCTGTGTCTCGATGTTTCCTGCTGTGTCCTCGCATTGTCCCATGCTGTGTTCCGCTGTGTCCTCCCTGTGTCCCCCGCTGTGTCCCGCTGTGTTCCCCGCTGTGCCCCGCAGTGTCCCGCTGTGTCCCGCTGTGTCCTCGCTGTGTCCCACTGTGTCCCCCCTGTTACTCCGCTGGGTCCTGCTGTGTCCCGCTGTGTCCCGCTGGGTCCCCCGCTTTCTCCCGCTGTGTCCCCGCAGTGTCCCCGCTGTGTCCAGCTGTGTCCTCGCTGTGTCCTCTGCTGTCTCCCGCTTTGTCCCCCGCTATGTCCACTGCTGAGTCCCCTCTGTGTCCCCGCTGTGTCCCGCTGTGTCCCCCGCTGTGTCCCGCTGTGTCTCCCGCTGTGTCCCTCGCTGTGTCCCCCTCTGTGTACCGCTGTGTCCCGCTGTGTCATCCGCTGTGTCCTTGTTGTGTCCCTGCTGTGTCCCGCTGTGTCCCACTGTGTCCTGTGGTGTCCCGATTTGTCCCCCGCTATGTCCCCTGCTGAATCCTCTCTGTGTCCCCGCTGTGTCCCGCTGTATCCCCCGCTGTGTCCCGCTGTGTCCCCCGCTGTGTCCTGCTGTGTACCGCTGTGTCCTGCTGGGTCCCGCAGTGTCCCGCTGTGTCCCCACTGTGTCCCGCTGTGTCCCCACAAGTTCACCGCTGTTTCACGCTGTGTCTCGCTGTGTTCCGTGGTGTCCCGCTTTGTCCCCCGCTGTGGCCCCCCATGAGCCACATCTGTGCCCCCACTGTGTCCCGCTGTGTCCTCGCTGTGTCCGCCTCTGTCTCCCGCTCTGTCCACCGCTGTGTCTCACGCTATGTCCACGCTGGGTCCCGCTGTGTCCCGCTCTGTCCCCCACTGTGTCCCCCGCTGAGGCCTCTATGTGTCGCCACTGTGTCCCGCTGTGTCCTCGCTGTGTCCCCTGCTATCTCCCGCTTTGTCCCACGATGTGTCCCGCTGTGTCCCGCTGTGTCCTCGCTGTGTCCCCGGCTGTGTCCTGCTGTGTTCCCGCTGTGTCCCAAGCTGTGTCCCGCTGTGTCCTGCTGGGTGCCGCTGTGTCCCCGCTGTGTCCCCGCTGTGTCCTCGCTGTGTCCCGCTGTGTCTACTGCTGTGTCCCCACTGTGTCCCGCTGTGTCTCGCTGTGTCCCGCTGTGTCCTCGTTGTTTCCCACGCTGTGTTCTGCTGTGTCCTCGCTGTGTCCCCCGCTGTGTCCCGTTGTGTACCCAGCTGTGTACCCCGCTGTATCCCGCTGTGTCCCCGCTGTATCGACGCTGTGTCCCGCTTGGTCCCGCTGTGACCTCGCTGTGTTCCCCGCTGTGTCCTGCTGTTTACTCCTCTGTGTCCCCCGCTGTGTCCCGCTGTGTCCCTCTGTGTACTGCTATGTCCCCCGCTGAGTCCCGCTGTGTCCCGGCTGTGTCCCAATGCGTCCTCTCTGTGTCACCGCGCTGGGTCCCGCTGGGTCCCCCCTGTGTCCCCCGCTGTGTCCCGCTGTGT
>NW_012304109.1:0-2973 GCF_000151885.1 Dipodomys ordii
CACAGCGGGGGACAGAGCGGGAGACAGCGGGGGACATTAGCGAGGACACAGCGGGACACAGCGGGGGAAACAGCGGGACACAGCGGTGTACACAGCGGGACAGAGCGGGGGACACAGCGGGACACAGCGGTGGACACAGCAGGACACAGCGGTGGACACAGCGAGGACACAGCAGAACCCAGCGGGCCACAGGGTCGATACAGCGGGGACAGAGTGGGCCACAGCGGGGTACACAGTTGGGGACACAACGGGGCCCATCGGAGGACACAGCAAGGACTCAGCGGAACACAGCGTGGGACACAGTGAGGACACAGGGGGACACAGCGGGACACAGCGGGACAGAGCAGGAACACAGCAGTAGACACAGCGGGACACAGCCGGGGACACATTGGGACACAGCGGGGACACAGCGGGGACACAGCAGTACTCAGCGGGGGACACAGCAATACACAGCGGGACACAGCGGGGACACAGCGGGGACTCAGCGGGGGACACAGCGGGGTACAAAGCGGGACACCACGGGACAGAGCGGTACACAGCGGGGACAAGGGGGAGACAGAGCAGGACACAGCGAAGACACAGCGGGACACAGCGGGGGACACAGCGGGACACAGCGGCGGACACAGCGGGACAAAGCAGGGTAAAGACAGGGGACATATCGGGATACAGAGGGACAGAGCGGGGGACACAGCGGGAAACAGCGGGGGGCCCAGCGAGGACACAGCGGGACACAGCAGGGGACACAGACAGGAAAACAGCGGGGGACACACCGGGGGACACAGCGGGACACAGCAGGGAACACAGCGAGGACACAGCGAGACCAAGCGGGACCCAGCGTCGATACAGCGGGGTACAGCGTTACACATTGTGGTACAAATCTGTGGACACAAGGGGACACAGTGGGGGCACAGCGGGACAGAGCGGGACACAGTGGGACACAGCGAGGACAAATCATGAGACACAGCGAGGGACAGAGCGGGAGACAGCGGGGGACACAGCGAGGACACAGCAGGCACAGCGGGACACAGCAGGGACAGAGCGGGACACAGCGGGACACAGCGGGGGACACAGCGGGACACAGTGGGGGATGCAGCGAGGACACAGCAGGGCAAAGCGGGACAAAGCAGGGGACACAGCGGTGAAACAGCTGGACACAACGGAGTACATAGCGGGACACAGCACGCACACAGGGGGACACAGTGGGACACAGCTGGGGACACAGCGAGGACACAGCGGGGGACACAGCGGGGGACACAGCGGGACACAGCGAGGAACAGCGTAGATACAGCGGGGACACAGCGTTACACAGCGTGGTACACAGCTGTGGATACAACGGGACACAGTGTGGGCACAGCGGGACACAGCGGGTCACAGTGGGACACAGTGGGGACAAAGCGTGAGACACAGCGGGGAACAGAGTGGGAGACAGCGGGGGACACAGCAGGGACACAGCGGGGACTCAGCGGGGTCACAGCGGGATACAGCGGGACACAGAGTGACACAGCGGGACACAGCAGAGGACACAGCGGGACACAGCGGAGGACAGAGCGACGACACAGCAGGACACAGAGGGGACACAGGGGGACTCAGCAGGGTTACAGCAGGACACAACGGGACACAGCAGGACACAGCGTGACACAGCGGGGACACAGCAGGGACACAGCAGGGACACAGCGGGGGACACAGCGGGACAAAGCGGGACACAGCGGGAGACACAGTAGGACAGAGCAGGGGACATAGTGGGGACAGAGAGGGACAACATGAATAACAGAGCAAGGACAGAGAGGGACCCAGCGGGACACAGCCTCGATACAGCGGGATTCACAGCGTTACACAGCAGGTTACACAGGTGGGGACACAAAGGGACACAGTGGTGGACACAGTGGGACACAGCGGTACAGAGTGGGACACAGATGGCATAAAGCGTGAGACACAGCGGTGGACAGAGTGGGAGACAGCGGGGGACACAGCGAGGACACAGCGGGACACAGCGGGGACACAGCGGAGACAGAGCTAGGACACAGCGGGACACAGCGGGACACAGTGGGGACACAAAGGGGACTCAGCGTGGGAAACAGCGGGGGAAAAAGCGGGACACCATGGGACACAGTGTGACACAGCAGGACACAGAGGGAACACTGCGTCGACACAGCGGGACAAAGCGGGGGACACAGCGGGACACAGCGGGACACAGCGGGGGACAAAGCGGGGGACAGTGGAGACAAAGAGAGGACACAGCGGGACACAGCGGTGACACAGCTGGACACAACGGAGTACACAGCAGGACACAGCGGGCACAAAGCCGGGACAGAGCGGGACACAGCTAGACACAGCGGGACATAGCGGGGGACACAGCGGGACACAGAGGGGGACACAGTGAGGACACAGTGGGACACAGCGGGGGACACAGCGAGGACACAGCGGTGACACAGCTGGACACAACGAAATACACAGCGGGACACAGCGGGCACACAGCGGGGACACAGCGGGACACAGCGGGGAACACAGGGAGGACACAGCATGACCCAGTGGGACACAGCGTCGATACAGCGGGGACACAGCGGGGTACACAGCTGTGGACACAACGGGACACAGTGTGGGCACAGCGGGACACAGCGGGACAGAGTGGGACACAGATGGGATAAAGCGTGAGACACAGTGGGGGACACAGGGGGAACACAGCGGGACACAGGGGGGACACAGCGAGGACACATTGGGACACAGCGGGGACACAGCGGGACTCAGTGGGGGACACAGCGAGACAGAGCGGGACACAGCGGGTCACAGCAGGGACAGAGTGGGTGACACAGAGGGGTACACAGCGGGACACAGCAGTGGACAAATCAAGACACAGCGGGGGACACAGCGAGGACACTGCGGGACACTGCGGGAGACACAGCAAGGACACAGCGGGACACAGTGGAACACAGCGGGACACAGCAGTGACACAGCAGGGGACCCAGCGGGACACAA
>NW_012304110.1:0-2973 GCF_000151885.1 Dipodomys ordii
TCAGTAGTATCTGTGTCTCAGCATCACTATCAGCATCTGCTGCCGTGCCGCAGCAGCAGTGCTGTTGCACAGTTGTAGTGTATCTGCTGCTCTATAGCATTACCTTCACACCTAATACTCGTACACCAGCCGCCGTAATGAAGCGGTTGACGAAGCAGATGCAGTCAAGTGGCAGACAAACAGCAGAAGCAGCTCTCAGCGGCAGCGGCAGAAGCAGCAGAATCAGCAGAAGAAGCAGAGGAAGCTGAAGCAGATGCAGAGAAGCAGCAGAAGCAGTAGCAGAAGCAGCAGAAGATGCAGAAGGAGAAGTAGGAGCAGCAGCAGAAGGAGCAGCAGAAGCAGTAGCAGCAGTAGCAGCAGCAGAAGCAGCAGCAGCAGCAGCAGCAGCAGTAGCAGAAGCAGAAGCAGAAGCAGAAGCAGAAGGAGAAGCAGAAGGAGAAGCAGCAGAAGCAGAAGAAGCAGGAGAAGCAGAAGAAGGAGAAGAACAAGAAGAAGAACAAGAAGAAGAAGAAGAAGAAGAAGAAGAAGAAGAAGAAGAAGAAGAAGAAGAAGAAGAAGAAGAAGTAGAAGAAGAAGAAGAAGAAGAAGAAGAAGAAGAAGAAGAAGAAGAAGAAGAAGAAGAAGAAGAAGAAGAAGAAGAAGAAGAAGAAGGAGAAGGAGAAGGAGAAGGAGCAGCAGAAGGAGAAGCAAAAGCAGAAAGAGAAGCAGAAACAGAAGGAGAACAAAAGGAGAAGCAGGAGAATCAGAAGAAGCAGAAAGAGAAGGAGAAGAAGGAGAAGCAGAAGTAGAATCAGAAGAAACAGAAGAAGAAGAAGAAGAAGAAGAAGAAGAAGAAGAAGAAGAAGAAGAAGAAGGAGAAACAGAAGAAAAAGAAACAGAAGAAGGAGAAGAGCAGAAGCAGAAGTAGAAGGAAAAGCAGAAGCAGAAGGAGAAGCAGGAAGAGAAGCAGGAGAAGCTGAAGAAGCAGGAGAATCAGAAGCAGAAGAAACAGGAGAAGCCGAAGAAGCAGAAGCAGAATCTGAAGCAGAAGGAGAAACAGAAGAAGCACAATCTGAAGCAGAAGCAGAAGAAACAGGAAGAGTAGAATAAGCAGAAGCAGAAGCACCAGGAGAAGCAGAAGAAGAAGAAGGAGAAGGCGAAAGAGAAGGATTAGGAGTAGGAGAAGCAAAAGGATAAGCAGAAGCAGAAAGAGACGCAGAAGGAGAAGCAGCACGAGAAGTAGGATTAGCAGGAGAAGAAGAAGCAGGAGAAGCAGAAGAAACAGAAGGCGCAGAAGCAGAAGGAGAAGCAGAAGCAGAAGAAGAAGCAGAAGAAGGAGAAGGACAAAGAGAAGGAGAAAGAGAAGCAGAAAGAGAAGCAGAACGAGAAGCAGGAGAAGCAGAAGCTGGAGAAGCCGAAGCAGAAGAAACAGAAGAAGGGGAAGAAGCAGAAGCAGAAGGTGAAGCAGAAACAGAAGGAAAAGCAGAAAGAGAAGCAGGAGAAGCAGAAGAAGCAGCAGCAGGAGAAGCAGAAGCAGAAGAAGCCGAAAAAGCGAAAGCAGAACCTGAAGCAGAAGGAGAAGCAGGAGAAGCAGAAGAAGCAGAATCTGGAGAAGCAGAAGGAGAAGCAGAAGCAGAAAGAGAATCAAAAGCAGAAGGAGAAGCAGAAGAAACAGAAGAAGCAGAGGCAGTATCAGAAGAAGCAGAAGATTCAGAAGCACAAGGAGAAGCAGAAGGAGAAGCAGAAGAAGGAGCAGTAGAAGGAAAAGCGGCAGGAGAATCAGAAAGAGCAGCAGAAGGAGAAGCAGGAAATGCAGAAACAGAAGAACAAGCAGAAGAAACAGGAGAAGGTCAAGAAGCAGAAGCAGAAGGAGAAGCAGAAAGAGAAGGAGGGGAAGCAGAAGAAGCAGAAGCAGGAGAAGCAGAAGCGTAAGAATCCGAAGAAGCAGAATTAGAACCTGAAGCAGAAGGAGAAGCAGGAGAAGCAGAAGAAGCAGAATCTGGAGAAGCAGAATGAGAAGCAGAAGGAGAAGCAGAAGCAAAAAGAGAATCAAAAGCAGAAGGAGAAGCAGAAGAAACAGAAGAAGTAGAAGCAGTAGCAGTTGTAGCAGAAGCAGTAGGAAAAGCAGAAGGAAAAGCAGATGAACAAGAAGGAGAAGGAGAAACAGAAGGAGAAGCAGAAGGAGAAGCAGAAATAGAAACCAGGTAAAGCAGAAGAAGAAGCAGAAGGAGAATCAGAAGGAGAAGCAGAAGAAGGAGAAGGAGAAGCAGAAGAAGAAGATGATGCAGAAGGAGAAGCAGAAGAAGCAGAAGCATAAGGAGAAGCAGGAAAAGCAGAAGCAAAAGGTGAAGCAAAAGAAGGAGAAGGAGAAGCAGAGGCAGAAAAGAAGCATAAGGACAAGCACAAGCAGAAGGAGATGCAGAAGGAGAAGCAGGAGAAGCAGAAGAAGCAGAAGCTGAAAGAGAAGCAGAAGTAGGAGAAGGAGAAGGAGGAGAAGCAGAAGCAGAAGGAGAAGCAGAAGCAGAATGAGAAGCAGAAAGAGAAGCAGGAGGAGGTCAAGAAGCAGAAGCAGGAGAAGCCGAAAGAGAAGAAGCAGAAACAGAAGCAGAAGGAGAAGCAGAAGCAGAAGCAGAAGCAGCAGAAGAAGTAGAACCAAAAATTCAGGCACGAGAAACAGAGGAAGCAGAAGCAGAAGGAGAAGCAAAAAGAGAAGCAGAAGGAGAAGTAGAAAAAGCAGCAAAAGAAGCAGAAAAACAAGCAGGAGAAGCAGAAGCAGAAAGAGAAGTAGAAGCAGAAGAAGAAGCAGTAGAAACATAAGAAGCAGAAGCAGGAGAAGCAGAACCAGAAGAAAAAGAAGAAGCATAAGAAGCAGAAGCAGAGGGAGAAACAGAAGAAGGAGAAGGAGCAGCAGAAGGAGAAGCAGAAGGAAATGCAGAAGCAGAAAGAGAAGCAGAAATAGAAGAAGAAGAAGGAGAAGTTGGAGAATCAGAAGAA
>NW_012304111.1:0-2972 GCF_000151885.1 Dipodomys ordii
TTCATTTCACCTTCTTCTGCTTTACATTCTGCTTCTGCTTCTCCTGCTCCTGCTTCTCCTGCTTTTCATGCTTCTCCTTCTCCTTCTCTTTCTGCTTCTGCTTATCCGTCTGTTTCACCTACTCCTAATACTTCTCTTTCTCCTTCTCCTTCTTCTTCTGCTTTAACTGCTTCTTCTTCTTCTTCATCTTCTTCTTCATCTTCTTTTTCTGCTTTTTCATTTCTTCTGCTTCACCTTCTCTGCTCTCTGCTCTCCTTTCTGCTTCTGTTTCTCCTTCTCCTCTGCTCTTCTCCCTTCTTCTGTTTCTCTGCTTCTGCTTATCCTGCTTCTCCTTCTTCTGCTTCTCCTACTTCTCCTCTGCTTCTCCGTCTCATTCTCCTTCTCCTTCAATTTCTCCTTCTTGTGCTTCTCATTCTGCTTCTGCTTCTGCTTCTCCTGCTTCTGCTTCTTCTGTTTCTCCTTCTGCTTCTCTTTCTGCTTCTAATTCTGCTTCTGCTCCTCCTACTCCTAATCCTTCTCTTTCTCCTTCTTATTCTTCTGCTTCTCGTTCTGCTTCTTCTGCTTGTTCTGTATCTTCTGCTTCTGCTTTTCCAGCTTCTGATGCTTCTGCTTCTCCTTCTGCTTCAGGTTCTCCTTCTGCTTCTTCAGCTTCTTCTGTTTCTTCTGCTTCTGCTTCTCCTGCAACTGCTTCTTCTGCTTCTGTTTCTATTTCTGCTTCTCCTTCTGCTTCTGCTTCTCCTTCTGCTCCTTCTCCTTCTTCTGTTTCTTCTTCTTCTTCTGCTTCTCCCGCTTCTGCTTCTTCTGCTTCTCCTGATTGTCCTTCTGCTTCTGCTTCTCCTTCTCCCTCTTCTGCTTCTCTTTCTGCTTCTGCTTCTTCTGATTCTCCAACTTCTCCTTCTGTTTCTGCTTCTCTTTCTGCTTCTGCATCTCCTTCTGCTTCAACTTCTGCTGCTCCTTCTCCTTCTTCTGTTTCTCCCTCTGCTTCTATTTCTGCTTCTTATGCTTCTTCTTTTTCTTCTGCTTCTGCTTCTCCTGCTTCTGCTTCTTATGCTTCTACTGCTTCTTCTTCTGGTTCTGCTTCTTCTGCTTCTACTTCTCTTTCTGCTTCTGCTTCTCCTGCTTGTTTTTCTGCTTCTTCTGCTGCTTCTCCTTCTGCTGCTTCTTTTACTACTCCTTGTGCTTCTCTTTTTGCTTCTCCTTCTCCTTCTGTTTCTGCTTCTTCTGTTTCTCCTGCCTGAATTTCTGGTTCTACTTCTTCTGCTGCTTCTCCTTCTGCTTCTGCTTCTCCTTCTG
Organism: Dipodomys ordii; assembly: GCF_000151885.1. Lineage (NCBI taxonomy): Eukaryota > Metazoa > Chordata > Mammalia > Rodentia > Heteromyidae > Dipodomys > Dipodomys ordii. The sequence goes on from NW_012304111.1 coordinate 1,294, forward strand.
CTAATGTTTCTGCGTCTTCTGCTTCTTTCCTTTCGGCTTCTCCTGCTTCTGCTTCTTGTCCTTCTTCTGCTTCTCTTTCTGCTTCTCATTCTGCGCTTCTTCTGCTTCTCCTGCTTCTCGTTCTGCACCTCCTTCTGCTTGTGCTTGTCCTTATGCTTCTGCTTCTGCTTCTCCTTCTCCTTCTTTTGCTTCTCCTTTTGCTTCTGCTTCTTCTGCTTTTCCTGCTTCTCCTTCTGCTTCTGCTTCTACTGCTTCTCCTTCTGCATCTTCTTCTGCTTCTCCTTCTTATTCCCCTACTGCTTGTCCTTCTGTTTCCCTTCTCCTTCTTGTTCTTCTGCTTTTCCTTCTGCTTCTCGTTCTGCTTCTGCTACAACTGCTACGGCTTCTATTTCTTCTGTTTCTTCTGCTTCTCCTTCTGCTTTTGATTCTCTTTCTGCTTCTGCTTCTCCTTTTGCTTCTCCTTCTGCTTCTCCAGATTCTGCTTCTTCTGCTTCTCCTGCTTGTCCTTCTGCTTCAGGTTCTCCTTCTGCTTCTTCACATTCTTATGCTTCTGCTTCTCCTGCTTCTGCTTCTTCTGCTTTCCCTCCTTCTCTTCCTGCTTCTCCTTCTGTTTCTGCTTCTCCTTCGGCTTCTGCTTCTTGTCCTTCTTGAGTTTCTTCTGCTTCTGCTTCTCAAGTTTCTGCATCTCCTGCTTCTCCTTCTGCTGCTCTTTCTGCTTCTCCTGCTGCTTTTCCTTCTCCTGCTCCTTCTTCTGCTTCTCTTTCTGCTTCTCCTTCTGTTTCTCCTACTCCTTCTCCTTCTCGTTCTTCTGCTTTTCCTTCTGCTTCTCCTTCTGCTTCTGCATCTTCTGCTTCTTCTGCTACTGCCTCTGCTTCTTCTGCTTCCCCTTCTGCTTCTCCTTCTGCTTTTGCTTCTCTTTCTGCTTCTGCTTCTCCTTCTGCTTCTCCAGATTCTGCTTCTTCTGCTTCTCCTGCTTCTCTTTCTGCTTCAGGTTCTGCTTCCGCTTCTTCGGCTTCTTCTGCTTCTGCTTCTCCTGCTGCTGCTTCTTCTGCTTCTCCTGCTTCTCTTTCTGCTTTTACTTCTGTTTCTGCTTCTCCTTCTGCTTCTGCTTCTTCTCCTTCCTATGTTTCTTCTGCTTCTGCTTCTCCTGCTTCTGCTTCACCTGCTTCTCGTTGTGCTTCTCTTTCTGCTTCTCCTTCTCCTTCTTCTGCTTCTGCTTCTCCTTCTGCTTCTTCTTCTCCTTCTCATTCAGCTTCAATTTCTCCTTCGGCTTCTCATTCTGCTTCTGCGTCTTCTGTTTCTTCTGCTTCTCCTGCTTCTGCTTCTCCTGCTTCTCCTACTTCTCGTGCTGCTTCTCCTTCTGCGTCTCTTTCTGCTTCTGCTTATCCTTTTGCTTCTCCTACTCCTAATCCTTCTCTTTCGCCTTCTCCTTCTCCTTCTTCTGCTTCTCCTGCTTCTCCTTCTGCATCTTCTTCTGCTTCTGCTTCTCCTTCTGCTGATTCTTCTGCTTCTGCTTCTCCTTCTTCTGCTTCTCCCTCTGATTTTGCTTCTTATGCTTATTCTTTTTCTTCTGCTTCTGCTTCTCCTGCTTCTGCTTCTCCTTCTCCTTCTCCTTCTCCTTCTCCTTCTCCTTCTCCTTCTTCTTCTTCATATTCTTCTTCTTCTTCTTCATCTTCTTC
>NW_012304112.1:0-1012 GCF_000151885.1 Dipodomys ordii
CTCTTTATGCTTCTGCTTCTTCTGATTCTCCAACTAATCGTTCTTCTTTTCCTTCTGTTTCTGCTTCTCTTTCTGCTTGTCCATCTCCTTCTGCTTCACCTTCTGCTGCTCCTTCTCCTTCTTCTGTTTCTTCCTCTGCTTCTGCTTCTGCTTCTTCTGCTTCTTCTTGTTCTTCTGCTTCTGCTTCTCCTGCTTCTGCTTCTTATGCTTCTCCTGCTTCTTCTTCTGCTTCTGCTTCTTCTGCTTCTACTTCTCTTTCTGCTTCTGCTTCTCCTGCTTGTTTTTCTGCTTCTTCTGCTGCTTCTCCTTCTGCTGCTTCTTCTACTTCTCCTTCTGCTTCTCTTTTTGCTTCTCTTTCTGCTTCTGCTTCTTCTGTTTCTCCTGCCTGAATTTCTGGTTCTACTTGTTCTGCTGCTTCTCCTTCTGCTTCTGCTTCTACTTCTGCCTCTGTTTCTGCTTCTTCTGCTTCTTCTCTTTCGGCTTCTCCTGCTTCTGCTTCTTGTGCTTCTCCTGCTTCTCTTTCTGCTTCTCATTCCGCTTCTGCTTCTCCTTATGCTTCTGCTTCTCCTCCTTCTCCTTCTCCTACTTCTGCTTCTCCTTCAGCTTCTGCTTCTTCTGTTTCTCCTGCTTCTCCTTCTGCATCTCCTTCTGCTTGTTCTTGTCCTTATGCTCCTTCTTCTGCTTCTGCTTCTCCTTCTCCTTCTTTTGCTTCTGCTTCTTCTGCTTTTCCTGCTTCTCCTTCTGCTTCTGCTTCTTCTGCTTCTACTGCTTCTCCTTCTGCATCTTCTTCTGCTTCTGCTTCTCCTTCTCCTTCTTCTGCTGCTCCTTCTGTTTCTCCTTCTCCTTCTTCTTCTTCTGCTTTTCCTTCGGCTTGTCCTTCTGCTTCAGCTACAGCTGCTACTGCTTCTACTTCTTCTGTTTCTTCTGCTTCTCCTTCTGCTTTTGATTCTCTTTCTGCTTCTGCTTCTCCTTCTGCTTCTCCTTCTGCTTCTCCAGATTCTTCTCCTTCTGC
>NW_012304113.1:0-1960 GCF_000151885.1 Dipodomys ordii
TCTCTTTCTCCTTCTGCTTCTCCAGATTCTGCTTCTTCTACTTATCCTGCTTCTCCTTCTGCTTCAGGTTCTGCTTCTGCTTCTTCGGATTCTTAAGCGTCTGCTTCTCCTGCTTCTGCTTCTTCTGCTTCCCCTCCTTCTCTTTCTGCTTCTCCTTCTGTTTCTGCTTCTCCTTCTGCTTCTGCTTCTAGTCCTTCTCCTGTTTCTTCTGCTTCTCCTGTTTCTGCATCTCCTGCTTCTCCTTCTACTGCTCTTTCAGTTTCTCCTGCTGCTTTTCCTTCTCCTGCTCCTGCTTCTGCTTCTCTTTCTGCTTCTCCATCTGTTTCTCCTTCTCCTTCTCCTTCTCTTTCTTCTGCTTTTCCTTCTGCTTCTCCTTCTGCTTCTTCATCTCTGCTTCTTCTGCTACTGCCTCTGCTTCTTCTGTTTCTTCTGCTTCTCCTTCTGCTTTTGATTCTCTTTCTGCTTCTGCTTCTCCTTCTGCTTCTCCAGATTCTGCTTCTTCTGCTTCTCCTGCTTCTCCTTCTGCTTCAGGTTCTGCTTCTGCTTCTTCGGCTTCTTCTGCTTCTGCTTCTCCTGCTAATGCTTCTTCTGCTTTTCCTGCTTCTCTTTCTGCTTTTCCTTCTGTTTCTGCTTCTCCTTCTGCTTCTGCTTCTTCTCCTTCTTCTGTTTCTTCAGCTTCTGCTTCTCCTGCTTCTCGTTCTGCTTCTCTTTCTGCTTCTCCTTCTCCTTCTTCTGATTCTCCTTCTCCTTCTTCTGCTTCTCCTTCTGCTTCTGCTTCAATTTCTCCTTCTGCTTCTCATTCTGCTTCTGCGTCTTCTGTTTCTTCTGCTTCTCCTGCTTCTGCTTCTCCTGCTTCTCCTACTTCTCGTGCTGCTTCTCCTTCTGCGTCTCTTTCTGCTTCTGCTTATCCTTTTGCTTCTCCTACTCCTAATCCTTCTCTCTCGCCTTCTCCGTCTTCTTCTTCTCCTTCTCCTGCTGCTTCTGCTTCTGCTTATTCTACTATTTCTGTTTCTTCTTCTTCTGCTTCAGATTGTGCTTCTTCTGTTTCTCCTTCTGCTTCAGATTCTGCTTCTGCTTCTTCGGCTTCTCCTGTTTCTTCTGTTTCTGCTTCTCCTGCTTCTTCTGCTTCTCCTGCTTCTATTTCTGCTTCTCCTTCTGCTTCTGCTCTTCTCCTTCTTCTGTTTCTTTTGATTCTGTTTCTTATGCTTCTTCTTCTGTTTCTTCTGATTCTACTTCTGCTTCTCCTTCTTCTCTTCTTTCTGCTTCTACTTCTGCTTCTTCTGATTCTCCTGCTTCTCCTTCTTGTTCTCCTTCTGTTTCTGCTTCTCTTTCTGCTTCTGCTTCTCCTTCTGCTGCTCCTTCTCCTTCTCCTTCTTCTGCTTCTCCCAGTGCTTCTGCTTCTGCTTCTTTTGCTTATTCTTTTTCTTCTGCTTCTGCTACTCCTGCTTCTGCTTCTTCTGCTTCTAATGCTTCTCCTTCTCCTTCTTCTTCTTCTTCTTCTTCTTTTTCTTCTTCTTCTTCTTCTTCTTCTTCTTCTTCTTCTTCTTCTTCTTCTTCTTCTTCTTCTTCTTCTTCTTCTTCTTCTTCTTCTTCTTCTTCTCTTTCTTCTGCTTCTTCCTTTCCTGCTTCTTCTGCTTCTACTGCTTCTCTTTCTGCTTCTCATTCTGCTTCTGCTCCTCCTTCTGCTTCTCCTATTGCTTCTGCTGCCCTTCCTTCTCCTTCTCCTTCTCCTACTTCTGCTTCTCCTTCTGCTTTTGCTTCTTCTTCTTCTCCTGCTTCTCCTTCTGCATCTTCTTCTGCTTCTGCTTCTCCTTCTGCTGCTTCTTCTGCTTCTGCTTCTCCTTCTTCTGCTTCTCCTTCTGCTGCTCCTTCTGCTTCTCGTTCTGCTTCTGATTCTCCTTCTGCTCTTCCTACTCCATAATCCTTCTCTTTCTCCTTCTCCTTCTTCTCTTCTGCTTCT
>NW_012304114.1:0-2972 GCF_000151885.1 Dipodomys ordii
CTGCTTCTCCTTCTGCTTCTGCTTCTTCTCCTTCTTATGTTTCTTCTGCTTCTGCTTCTCCTGCTTCTGCTTCTCCTGCTTCTCTTTCTGCTTCTCTTTCTGCTTCTCCTTCTCCTTCTTCAGCTTCTCCTTCTGGTTCTCCTTCTCCTTCTGCTTCAATTTCTTCTTCTGCTTCTCATTCTGCTTCTGCGTCTTCTCTTTCTTCTGCTTTTCTTGCTTCTGCTTCTCCTGCTTCTCCTACTTCTCGTGCTGCTTCTCCTTCTGCGTCTCTTTCTGCTTCTGCTTATCCTTTTGCTTCTCCTACTCCTAATCCTTCTCTTTTGCCTTCTCCTTCTTGTTCTTCTGCTTGTCCTGGTGCTTCTGCTTCTGCTTATTCTACTATTTCTGTTTCTTCTGCTTCTGCTTCAGATTGTGCTTCTTCTGTTTCTCCTTCTGCTTCAGATTCTGCTTCTGCTTCTTCGGCTTCTCCTGTTTCTTCTGCTTCTGCTTCTCCTACTTCTTCTGGTTCTCCTGCTTCTCTTTCTGCTTCTCCTTCTGCCTCTGCTTCTCCTTCTGCTTCTGCTTCTGCTCTTCTCCTTCTTCTGTTTCTTTTGCTTCTGTTTCTTCTGCTTCTTCTTCTTCTGTTTCTTCGGATTCTACTTCTGCTTCTCCTTCTTCTCCTCTTTCTGCTTCTTCTGATTCTCCTGCTTCTCCTTCTTGTTCTCCTTCTGTTTCTGCTTCTCTTTCTGCTTCTGCTTCTCCTTCTGCTGCTCCTTCCCCTTCTCCTTCTTCTGCTTCTCTCAATGCTTCTGCTTCTGCTTCTTTTGCTTATTCATTTTCTTCTGCTTCTGCTTCTCCTGCTTCTGCTTCTTCTGCTTCTATTGCTTCTCCTTATACTTCTCCTTATGCTTCTCCTTATGCTTCTCCTTATGCTTCTTCTTCTTCTTCGTCTTCTTCTCTTTCTTCTGCTTCTGCTTTTCCTGCTTCTTCTGCTTCTACTGCTTCTCTTTCTGCTTCTCATTCTGCTTCTGCTTCTCTTTCTGCTTCTCCTATTGCTTCTGCTGCTCTTCCTTCTCCTTCTCCTTCTTCTACTTCTCCTTCTGCTTCTGCTTCTTCTGCTTCTCCTGCTTCTCCTTCTGCATCTTCTTCTGCTTCTGCTTCTCTTTCTGATGTTTCTTCTGCTTCTGTTTCTCCTTCTGCTTCTCCTTTTGCTTCTTCTGCTTCTCCTTCTGATTCTCCTTCTGCTTCTCCTTCTGTTTCTCCTTCTCCTTCTCGATCTTCTGCTTTCCTTCAGCTTCTCCTTCTGCTTCTGCTGCAACTGCTACTGCTTCTGCTTCTTCTGTTTCTTCTGCTACTCCTTCTGCTTTTGAATCTCTTTCTGCTTCTGCTTCTACTTCAGTTTCTCATTCTGCTTCTCCAGATTCAGCATCTTCTGCTTCTCCTGCTTCTCCATCTGCTTCAGGTTCTGCTTCTGCTTCTTCGGATTCTTATGCTTCTGCTTCTCCTGCTTCTGCTTCTTCTGCTTCCCCTCCTTCTCTTTCTGCTTCTCCTTCTGTTTCTGCTTCTCCTTCTGCTTCTGCTTCTTGTCCTTCTCCTGTTTCTTCTGCTTCTCCTGCTTCTGCTTCTTCTGCTTTTCCTGCTTCTCCTTCTGCTTCTGCTTCTCTTTCTGCTTCTGCTCCTTATCCTTCTTCTGTTTCTTCTTCTTCTGCTTCTCCCGCTTCTGCTTCTTCTGCTTCTCCTGCTTCTCGTTCTGCTTCTCTTCGTCGGCTTCTCTTTCGACTTCTGCTTCTGCTTCTTCTGATTCTGCTTCTTCTCCTTCTACTTCTCCTTCTGATTCTGCTTCTTCTGCTCCTCCTGCTTCTCCTTCTGCATCTCCTTCTGCTTGTGCTTTTCCTTCTGCTTCTTTTCTGCTTCTGCTTCTCCTTCTCCTTCTTCTGCTTCTCCGTCTGCTTCTGCTTCCTCTGCTTTTCCTGCTTCTCCTTCTGCTTCTCCTTCTGTTTCTCCTTCTCCTTCTCGTTCTTCTGCTATTCCTTCTGCTTCTCTTTCTGCTTCTGCATCTTCAGCTTTTCTGCTACTGCTTCTGCTTCTTCTGTTTCTGCTTCTTCTGTTTCTCCTTCTGCGTTTGCTTCTCTTTCTGCTTCTGCTTCTCCTTCTGGTTCTCCTTCTTCTTCTCCAGATTCTGCTTCTTCTGCTTCTCCTGCTTCTCCTTGTGCTTCAGGTTCTGCTTCTGCTTCTTCGGCTTCTTCTGCTTCTATTTCTGCTTCTCCTTCTGTTTCTACTTCTCTTTCTTCTTCTGCTTCTTCTCTTCTTCTGCTTCTGCTTTCTCCTGCTTCTGCTTCTCCTGCTTCTCCTTCTGTTTCTCTTTATGCTTATCCTTCTGCTTCTCCTTCTCCTTCTTCTGCTTCTCCTTCTGCTTCTTATTCTGCATCTTTCTCTGTTTCAATTTCTCCTTCTTCTGCTTTTCATTCTGCTTCTGCTTCTCCTGCTTATGCTTCTTCTGCTTCTCCTTCTTATTCTCCTTCTCTTTCTGCTTCTGCTTAACCTTCTGTTTCTCCTACTCCTAATACTTCTCGTTCTCCTTCTCCTTCTTCTTCTTCTGCTTCTCCTGCTGCTTCTTCTTCTGCTTTTTCTGTTACTTCTTCTTCTGCTTCAGCTTCTGCTTATCCTTCTGCTTCTGCTTCTCCTTCTGCTTCTGCTCTTCTCCTTCTTCTGTTTCTTCTGCTTCTGCTTCTCCTGCTTCTTCTTCTTCTGCTTCTCCTACTTCTCTTTCTGCTTCTCCGTCTCCTTCTCCTTCTCCTTCAATTTCTCCTTCTTGTGCTTCTCATTCTGCTTCTGCTTCTGCTTCTCCTGTTTCTGCTTCTTCTGTTTCTCCTTCTGCTTCTCTTTCTGCTTCTAATTATGCTTCTGCTCCTCCTACTCCTACTCTTTCTCTTTCTCCTTCTTCTTCTTCTGCTTCTCGTTCTGCTTCTGCTACTGCTTCTTCTGCTTGTTCT
>NW_012304115.1:0-2972 GCF_000151885.1 Dipodomys ordii
CAGCTGGGGACACAAAGGGACACAGTGGGGGACATAGCGGGACTCTTCGGAACACAGCGGGACACAGCGGGAAACAGCGGAGACCCTACAGGGACACAGCGGGACACAGCAGGGGGCACAGCGGGACACAGAGAGGGACAATGCAGGGGACAGAGCGGGACACAGCGGGGACACAGCTGGACACAGGGGGACACAGAGGGACACAGCGGGACAGAGCAGGAGACACAGAGGGGGACACAGCGGGGGACACAGCGGGACAAAACAGGGAACACAGCGAGGACCCAGCGGGACCCAGCGGGACACACCAGCGATACAGCGGGGACACAGCGTTACACAGCGGGTTACACAGCTGGGGACACAAAGGGACACAGTGGGGGACATAGCGGGACACCACAGAACACAGCGGGACACAGCGGGAAACAGCGGTGACCCTGCAGGGACACAGCGGGACACAGAGGGGGGCACAGCTGGACACAGTGGGGGACAATGCAGGGGACAGAGCGGGACACAGCGGGGACACAGCTGGACACAGGGGGACACAGAGGGACACAGCGGGACAGAGCAGGAGACACAGAGGGGGACACAGCGGGGGACACTGCGGGACAAAGCGTGGAATACAGCGGGGGACCCAGTGGGACACAGCGGGGAAAACAGCGAGGACACAGCGGGACACAGCGGGACACAGCGTCGATACAGAGGGAACATAGCGGGACACAGGAGGACACAGCGGGACCCAGCGGGACCCAGCGGGGACAAAGCGGGACACAGTGGGGACACAGCGTGTTACACAGCGGGGGACACAGCGGGACACAGCGGGGGACACAGGGGGGCAGAGCTGGGGACACAGTGGGGACACAGCATGACAGAGCGTGTGATGCAGCGAGGACACAGCGGGAGACACAGCGGGACACAGCGGGACACAGCGGGGACAGAGCGGGACACAGCCGGACACAGCGGGACAAAGTGAGGGACAGAGCAGGACACAGCGGGGGACATAGCGAGGACACAGCGGGACAAAGCGGGACACAGTGGGACACAGTGGGAGACACAGCGGGACACAGCGGGGGACAAAGCGAAGACACAGCGGGACACTGCTGGGAGACACAGCGAGGCACAATGGGACACAGAGGAACAGAGTGGGACACAGCGGGGACACAGCAGGGAACCCAGGGGGACACAGTGGAGGACACCGCGGGACACAGCGGGGAACACAGGGTGGACAAAGCGGGAAACAGCGGGGGACACAGCCTGGGACACAGCGGGACACAGCGAGGACACAGCGGGGCACTGCGGGACACAGCGGGACACAGCAGGGACACAGCAGAAGACACAGCGGGACACAGCGGGGGACAGAGCGGGAGACAGCGGGGCACACAGCGAGGACACAGCGGGGGACACAGCGGGGACACAGCGGGGACTCAGCGGGGGACACAGCGGGACAGAGCGGGGGACACCACAGAACACAGCGGGACAGAGAGTGTGATGCAGCGAGGACACAGCGGGGGACACAGCGGGACACAGCGGGGACAGAGCGGGACACCGCGGGACACAGCGGGACACATCGAGGGACAGAGTTGGACACAGCGGGGGATACAGCGAGGACACAGCGGGACAAAGCGGGACACAGTGGGACACAGTGGGAGACACAGCGTGACACAGCGGGGGACAAATCAAAGACAGAGCGGAACACTGCGGGAGACACAGTGAGGACACAATGGGACACAGAGGAACATAGTGGGACACAACGGGGACACAGCGGGGACACAGCAGGACACAGGGAGGACACCGCGGGGCACAGCGGGACACAGCGGGGACAAAGCTTGAGACACAGCGGGGGACAGAGCGGGACACAGCGGGGGACACAGGGGGACACAGCAGGGGACAAAGCCGGACAAAGCGAAGGACACATGGAGGAAAAGGCGGGACACAGCGGGAACACAGCGGGGACTCAGCGGGACACAGCGTAACACAGCGGGGACATAGCAGGGACACAACAGGGACACAGCGGGGGACACAGCGGGACAAAACGGGACACAGCGGAGGACACAGCAGGACACAGCGGGGGACACAGCGGGGGTCACAGCGGGACACAACGGTGAACACAGCGAGGACCCAACGGGATCCAGCGGGACACAGCGTCGATACAGTGGGGACACAGCATTACACAGCGGATTACAAAGCTGGGGACACAAAGGGACACAGTGGGGGACACAGCGGGACACAGCGGGACACAGCAGGGACACAGCGGGACACAGCGGGACACAGCGGGGACACAGCAGGGACACAACGAGGGACATAGTGGGACAGAGCGGGACACAGCGGGGGACACAGAGGTGTACACAGCAGGACACAGCAGGGAACACAGCAAGGTCACAACGGGACCCAGCGGGACACAGTTTCGATGCAACAGGGACATAGCGGGACACAGCGGGGTACACAGCTGGGGTCACAAGGGGAGATAGCGCGGGACACAATGAGGACACATCGGAACAGAGCGTGGGACACAGCGAGGACACAGCGGGACACAGCAAGTACACAGCGGGACACAGCGGGGGACACAGCAGGACACAGCGGGGGACAAAGCGGGACACAGCGGGGGACACAGCGGGACACAGTGGGGACACAACGGGACACAGCGGGACACAGCGAGGGACACAGCGGGGGACACAGCAGGACACAGCGGGGAACATAGCGAGGACCCAGCGAGACCCAGCAGGACACAGCGTCGATACAGCGGGGGACAGCGGGACACAGAGGGACACAGCGCAGGACAGAGCGGAACACAGCGAGGGACACAGGGAGGACACAGTGGGACAAAGCGGGGACACAGCGGGACATAGTGGGGGACAGAGCGAGACAGAGCGGGGGTCACAGGGAGGACACAGCGGGACACAGCAGGGACACAGCGGGGACTCAGCGGGGGACACAGCAAGGGACAAAGCGGGACACCAGGGAACACAGCGGGACACAGC
>NW_012304116.1:0-2972 GCF_000151885.1 Dipodomys ordii
TGAGGTCACTCTAGCATCACTGCATGAGACAAAAAAAAATCAGATAGCTGTACAGAGGAACACGGGGATGTCACTGCGGAACACAGCGTGCGGTACATCGGTAGACAGAAGTGACAATATGATTTACAGCGTTATATAGCGGGGTCACAGAGGGACTCAGCGGTTACACAGCGAGGACACATCAGGGACACAGCTGGACACAGCGGATCGCAGTGGGGACACAGCGGGACACAGCGGTACACATCGGGGGACACAGCAGGACACTGCAGGGTACACAGCGGGACACAGCTGGACACAAAGGAACAAAGAAGAGACACAGCGGGGGACAAGGCGGGACACAGCGAGGACACAGTGGGACACAGGAGGACACAGCGGGACATAGCGGGGACACAGCAGGGGACACAGCAGGACACAGAGGGGACACAGAGGGACTCAGCGGTTACACAGCGAGGATACAGCAGGGGCACAGCGGGGGACACAGCAGGATACAGAAGGACACAGTGAGGACACAGCGGGACACAGGAGGACACAGCGGGGACACAGCTGGGACACAGCGGGTGACACAGTGGGACACAGCGGGCACACAGAGGGACTCAGCGGTTACACAGCGAAGACACACCAGGGACACAGCGGGACACAGCGGAGACACAGCAGGGACACAGTGAGACACAGCGAGGACACAGTGGGACACAGCGGGGACACAGAGGGACTCAGCGGTTACACAGCAAGGACACACCAGGGACACAGCGGAGACACAGCGGGGACACAGCGGGGGATACAGTGGGACACAGCGGGCACACAGAGGGACTCAGCGGTTACACAGCGAAGACACACCAGGGACACAGCGGGACACAGCGGAAACACAGCAGGGACACAGTGAGACACAGCGAGGACACAGTGGGACACAGCGTGGGATACAGCGGGGGACAGCGGTGACACACCGGAGGACAGCAGGGGCACAGCGGGACACAGCGGGACACAGCAGGGGACACAGCGGGGACACAGAGGGGACAGCAGGCACACAGCGGTACATAGCGGAACACAGCAGGGCACAGCGGGACACAGCGGGTAACACAGCAGGGGACACAGGGGGCCAAAGCAGGACACAGCGGGGGACACAGCATGGACATAGCGGCTCACAGCCAGGAAATAGTGGGGGACACAACGCGGGACACAGCGGGACACAGGAGGACACACAGGGGACACAGCGGGGACACAGCGGGGGACACAGTGGGACACAGCGGGGACACAGAGGGACTCAGCGGTTACACAGCAAGGACACACCAGGGACACAGCAGGACACAGCGGAGACACAGCGGGGACACAGCGGGACACAGGGAGGACACAGCGGGACACAGCGGGGGATACAGCGGGGGACAGCGGTGACACTCCGGCGGACAGCGGGACACAGCGGGGAACACAGAGGGACTCAGCGGTTACACAGCGAGGACACACCAGGGACACAGCAGGACACAGCGGGACGCAGTGGGGACACAGCGGGACACAGGGGGACACAGCGGGACACATCGGGGGACACAGCAGGACACTGCAGGGTACACAGCGGGACACAGCTGGACACAAAGGGACAAAGCAGGGACTCAGCTGGGGACAAGGCGGGACACAGCGAGGACACAGTGGGACACAGGAGGACACAGCGGGACACAGCGGGGACACAGCAGGGGACACAGCAGGACACAGAGGGTACACAAAGGGACTCAGCGGTTACACAGCGAGACACACCAGGGACACAGCAGGACACAGCGGAGACACAGCAGGGACACAGTGAGACACAGCGAGGACATAGCGGGACACAGCGTGGGATACAGCGGGGGACAGTGGTGACACACCGGCGGACAGCGGGGACACAGCGGGACACAGCGGGACACAGTGGGGGACACAGTGGGATATAGCGGGGGACACAGCGGGGACACAGCGGGGGATAGCGGGGACACAACGAGACACAGCGGTGGGCATCGGGGACACAGCGGGACATAGCGGGGACACAGCAGGGACACCGCGGATCACAGCCTGGACACAGCAGGACACAGCCGGGGACACAGCGGGACACAGCAGGGGACACAGCGGGGACACAGCGGGACACAGTGGGACACAGCTGGGACACAGCAGGGGACACAGCGGGGACGAGGGGGACACAGCGGGTGACACAGCCGGGGACACAGCGGGACACAGCAGGGGACACAGCGTGGACACAGCAGGGGACACAACGGGAAAGAGCGGGACACAGCGGGGGACACAGCAGGACACTGCAGGGAGCACAGCGGGACACAGCGGGACACAGCGGGAAAGAGCGGGACATAGCCGGGGACACAGCGGGACACAGCAGGGGACACAGCGGGGACACAGCGGGACACAGTGGGACACAGACACAGCTGGGACACAGCAGGGGACACAGCGGGGACGAGGGGGACACAGCGGGTGACAGCCGGGGACACAGCGGGACACAGCAGGGGACACAGCGGGGACACAGCAGGGGACACAGCGGGAAAGAGCGGGACACAGCGGGGGACACAGTAGGACACTGCAGGGAGCACAGCGGGACACAGCGGGACACAGTGGGACACAGCGGGGACACAGCAGGGGACACAGCGGGAAAGAGCGGGACACAGTGGGGGACACAGCCGTGAACACAGTGGGACACAGCAGGGGACACAGCGGGGACACATCAGGGGACACAGCAGGACTCAGAGGGGAACAAAGGGGGCACACAGTGGGACACAGTGGGACACAGCGGGGTACACAGCGGGGTCACAGCGGGATATCGCGGGGACAAAGCGAGGACAGAGCAGGACACAGAGGTACACAGCGAGGGACACAGCGGGGGACAGTGGGGACAAACCGGGGAAAAACGGGGACACAGCGGGACACAGCTAGGACACAGCGGGGACACAGCGGGGACACAGCAGGAGACACAGTGGGACACAGCAGGGGATACAGCGAGGACACAGAGGGCA